>NW_020837969.1:3619835-3716084 GCF_003676395.1 Aethalodelphis obliquidens
AATAAAAGAGATCATGAGAGATTACTACAAGCAACTCTATGCCAATAAAATGGACAATCTGGAAGAAATGGACAAATTCTTAGAAATGCACAACCTGCCAAGACTGAATCAGGAAGAAATAGACAATATGAACAGACCAATCACAAGCACTGAAATTGAAACTGTGATTAAAAATCTTCCAACAAAGAAAAGCCCAGGACCAGATGGCTTCACAGGCGAATTCTATCAAACATTTAGAGAAGAGCTAACACCTATCCTTCTCAAACTCTTCCAAAATATAGCAGAGGGAGGAACACTCCCAAACTCCTTCTACGAGGCCACCATCACCTTGATACCAAAACCAGACAAGAATGTCACAAAGAAAGAAAACTACAGGCCAATATCACTGATGAACATAGATGCAAAAATCCTCAACAAAATACTAGCAAACAGAATCCAACAGCACATTAAAAGGATCATACACCATGATCAAGTGGGGTTTATTCCAGGAATGCAAGGATTCTTCAATATATGCAAATCTATCAATGTGATAAACCATATTAACAAACTGAAGGAGAAAAACCATATGATCATCTCAATAGATGCAGAGAAAGCTTTTGACAAAATTCAACACCCATTTATGATAAAAACCCTGCAGAAAGTAGGCATAGAGGGAACTTTCCTCAACATAATAAAGGCCATATATGACAAGCCCACAGCAAACATCATCCTCAATGGTGAAAAACTGAAAGCATTTCCACTAAGATCAGGAACAAGACAAGGTTGCCCACTCTCACCACTCTTATTCAACATAGTTTTGGAAGTTTTAGCCACAGCAATCAGAGAAGAAAAGGAAATAAAAGGAATCCAAATCGGAAAAGAAGAAGTAAAGCTGTCACTGTTTGCAGATGACATGATCCTATACATAGAGAACCCTAAAGATGCTACCAGAAAACTACTAGAGCTAATCAATGAATTTGGTAAAGTGGCAGGATACAAAATTAATGCACAGAAATCTCTGGCATTCCTATATACTAATGATGAAAAATCTGAAAGTGAAATCAAGAAAACACTCCCATTTACCATTGCAACAAAAAGAATAAAATATCTAGGAATAAACCTACCTAAGGAGACAAAAGATCTGTATGCAGAAAATTATAAGACACTGATGAAAGAAATTAAAGATGATACAAATAGATGGAGAGATATACCATGTTCTTGGATTGGAAGAATCAACATTGTGAAAATGACTCTACTACCCAAAGCAATCTATAGATTCAATGCAATCCCTATGAAACTACCACTGGCATTTTTCACAGAACTAGAACAAAATATTTTGCAATTTGTATGGAAACACAAAAGACCCCGAATAGCCAAAGCAATCTTGAGAACGAAAGAAGGAACTGGAGGAATCAGGCTCCCTGACTTCAGACTATACTACAAAGCTACAGTTATCAAGACGGTATGGTACTGGCACAGAAACAGAAAGATAGATCAATGGAACAGGATAGAAAGCCCAGAGATAAATCCATGCACATATGGTCACCTTATCTTTGCTAAAGGTGGCAGGAATGTACAGTGGAGAAAGGACAGCCTCTTCAATAAGTGGTGCTGGGAAAACTGGACAGGTACATGTAAAAGTATGAGATTAGATCACTCCCTAACACCATACACAAAAATAAGCTCAAAATGGATTAAAGACCTAAATGTAAGGCCAGAAACTATCAAACTCTTAGAGGAAAACATAGGCAGAACACTCCATGACATAAATCACAGCAAGGTCCTTTTTGACCCACCTCCTAGAGAAATGGAAATAAAAACAAAAGTAAACAAATGGGACCTAATGAAACTTAAAAGCTTTTGCGCTGCAAAGGAAACCATAAAGAAGACCAAAAGACAACCCTCAGAATGGGAGAAAATATTTGCAAATGAAGCAACTGACAAAGGAATAATCTCCAAAATTTATAAGCAGCTCATGCAGCTTAATAACAAAAAAACAAACAACCCAATCCAAAAATGGGCAGAAGACCTAAATAGACATTTCTCCAAAGAAGATATACAGAGTGCCAACAAACACATGAAAGAATGCTCAACATCACTAATCATTAGAGAAATGCAAATCAAAACTACAATGAGATATCATCTCACACCAGTCAGAATGGCCATCATCAAAAAATCTAGAAACAATAAATGCTGGAGAGGGTGTGGAGAAAAGGGAACCCTCTTACACTGTTGGTGGGAATGTAAATTGATACAGCCACTGTGGAGAACAGTATGGAGGTTCCTTAAAAAGCTACAAATAGAACTACCATATGACCCAGCAATCCCACTACTGGGCATATACCCTGAGGAAACCATAATTCAAAAAGAGTCATGTACCAAAATGTTCACTGCAGCTCTATTTACAATAGCCCAGAGATGGAAACAACCTAAGTGTCCATCATCGGATGAATGGATAAAGAAGATGTGGCACATATACACAATGGAATATTACTCAGCCATGAAAAGAGACGAAATTGAGCTATTTGTAATGAGGTGGATAGACCTAGAGTCTGTCATACAGAGTGAAGTAAGTCAGAAAGAGAGAGACAAATACCGTATGCTAACACATATATATGGAATTTAAAAAAAAAAAAATGACATGAGAAACCTAGGGGTGAAACAGGAATAAAGACACAGACTTACTAGAGAATGGACTTGAGGCTATGGGGAGGGGGAAGGGTAAACGGTGACAAAGCGATAAAGAGGCATGGACATATATACACTACCAAACGTAAGGTAGATAGCTAGTGGGAAGTAGCCGCATAGCACAGGGAGATCAGCTCAGTGCTTTGTGACCGCCTGGAGGGGTGGGATAGGGAGGGTGGGAGGGAGGGAGATGCAAGCGGGAAGAGATATGGGAATATATGTATATATATAACTGATTCATTTTGTTGTGAAGCTGAAACTAACATACCATTGTAAAGCAATTATACTCCAATAAAGATGTTAAAAAAAAAAAAAAGAAACTGATAAAAGTTGAACTGTTCTTTATTAAAAGTAATTATTAATCACTTTCAAAACTCTTGCTTCTAAAAATTAAATTTAATTGATATTTTCCACATACTCTCATGAGTTTCTCTTCATTGTGTCTCAACACATACCATACAAGTGTATAGCACACATACTAACTTGCTGCACTGAAAGTAACATTTTTGTGTAACATTTGTGCCGGTGCCTCTTTCTTATTCCCAAATCTACTGGCAATAACTGGAAAAGGAAAGGAAGCAGACTAATTCAGAGTTAAGTACTAAACCTCATCATTTCAACCTGTATATACTCCTGCCACATTTGATTTTTTAAAATCCTGTCACTGTCTTTTCATTCCTATCTTAACATGCTTTGTATTTTATTTCAATTTTTGGAACTATTGTCAGTCTACTTGTATCTTTTTGTATCTTTTTTCTTCCTATGTGTTTACAAGTTGCAAACCAAACTTAAAAAATTAGTCATAAGAATATAGTTCACACTGGCCAGAGTCTTAACAATTAATCACACAAGCATTCCTTCTATTTTTTTTTAACATTCTCTGATTCTTATATTCATTTATTCACTTTTAAATTTTACAAATATTTATTAAGAACTTATTGTGTGCGAATCACCTTTCTTCTCATTAGGAAAACAAAGATAGTTAATAGCCTCTGTCCTCGAAGCACTAAAAATATGAGAAATAGAGAAACAAGATAACAATTACAAGGTGAGAAATCAATGATGGCAATCATGAAGCAATGGAAAAGGACTCCTAAATAAGTTAGTAATAAGGAAAGGGTGTGTATGTCTGGAAAAGACTTAGAGAAGCTTACATTCAGTCTGAAGCTTAATAGATGCTTGGTGAGTATAAATATATAAGGGAAAGGGTAAGAACCATCATTTCCCAAAAGAGAAGGAATGAGTAAAAGAAAGGAGGCCCCAAATGTATATACCATTCCATGAATATTTTAGGGGAGGATGGATTAATAATGAGAAATAAACCTCTTGGTAATTGACAAATATCTATATGTGTGCTGCTTCCTGAAATTCCAATAAAACCACTAGTTGTGTAATTAGTGGATGTGAAACCAAACAAATATAATAGACTTAATTTTGACAGTTCTCAGTTTGTTCTAAATGTCTTCATCCAAGGAATTCTCCTGCCATATCATGTCATAAAATATATAATATTCTAAAAGATAGACTAGATGAAGTTATAGGTGATACTAACTGTACTTAAAGGTATAGAATGATCACAAATGACCTCAAAATCATCACCCTGATTTATATGGAAAAGCTTGATTTAACAAACATTAATAAAGTCATTATTCAAAAGACCTACCTACCTATTATGGATAAACACATGGAGGGGCCATTTGGTTGTTGCAGAGTATCTACATGGCTATTTATACGTGACTATTATATCTTAAGAACCAAGTTATTAAGAAGTTATGAATTAGTAGAGCCAAGACTTGAGACAGCCTCGTTCCAAAACCCATGTGATCTTTTGTTACTCAAATTGCGTTACGTTAAGCCTAGGAGAGTAGTGTTTTCAATATGTTCATAAGTGAGTTGGGGTTGGTCGGAAGAGGAGGTTCCTACAATGAAATAATATGCAGTGTCTCAATATATAAAACAGACAAAATTGATACTCCTACACTTGAAACAAGATTGTAAACTGCTTTTCATGAATCATGATATAACCTTTATTGTCCATGAGGAAGAATCTGAAATTCACAAACAGGTATTGTCATCATCACTTTAAAATTTTTTAAAGATATTATCACGGAAAATGTGACATTTTAAGTTACCATTTTTTAATAATTTGCTCCTTGATATAGCAGATAAATAAAATGAAACAACATACACACAATGATAATTTTAAAAATACTTTGTTAAATAATAGTGGCTCAAATCTTATGTTTCAGTAATTATCAGCTACAACTGATTTAATGAAAAAATGTTATCAATTATTAATACTTCATATTATAAATTCTCAAATCATTTATAGTATGCATGCTGTTTCTTTGCTTACATAGGGCAGTAATTCTGTTTCTTTCCTTTATTTGTCAAAAGCTCACAACACATCGTAATTTGGCTCATTATTTTTTAGGGAATGTTTCCTAAATGTTTATAGTGTTTAATTGTCAACTGATCCTTGAATGCAAGGACAAAATTCCATTATTTAATCTTAGAGTTAAACACTTAAACATGAGAATATGTAGCTAAACTTCCCCCAATAAGCTGAAATAATTCAACAGTGGTTACTGATTTTAATATAATTATTTTAACATGTAGTCATATTTTTTTAATATGCAGTACTAGACAGTTATCCTGATAACTTTATGTAGCAGGTAGTTGTTGAAAGAGATTTCAAAAAGGAGAGAACTGAAGTTATAATTATTGACTTAATAATGATTTATAATATAATCAAAGATACTGCAAATGGAGTTTATTTGGAAATCACTGTATATATTAATCTACATTGTAGATTTTTCTTTAATAGGACACTTAAAGTGTTGTTCCCTTTCTTAGTAAACAAGAGAGATGCTAACAGAAAAATAGTCTTGCCTTAATCTGTTGTGAATGGTGTCAATTAAGGTTCATACCATAAGCATGATTTTTCTATTTTATGTAATTTTAAAGAAATAAGTCACTGAATAGTTAAACATGATTTTAATTATATAAAATCACATATTTAAGAAAAGGCATTTAAGTGGCAGTTTTAAAACTGATGAACCCATACAGAGAATATATTCTTCATTTATTGAGCCTTAGTAAAAGTAATACTTGTCCCAGCATCTTATTCACATGCTTTAATTAGAATATCACTTTGTGATTTATATCACAGAGTAAATATTTGGTTATAATAAAAAGTCCAACTCAACTTTAGGCAGGGAAGGAGAATTTATAAACCAGACACTGATATCTCATGATACCCAAGGACAGAAATATATCTGTACCTTAAAAACCGCTGGAACTACGAACAAGAATGTCAGGACGACTTGGCCTCTCGGTCTCTTTTTCTTTCTTTTTATTCTCTTTTTCTTTTGTTTTCATTCTCTTCTTTTTCTGTTTTAGTTTTTGCTTTCTTTCGTCTGTTAGTAAGGATGGTTTTATCCACATAAGAATCACACCCATGGATATATTTCAAATAAAATAATAATCTATCCCTTAATAGTATCTAAAAATCCCAAGCATTTTTTGAACTTAATATAAATGTGGAATGTCAAATCAATAGGGACATGTAGATTAATTAATACATATCTGCAGATCGAACATTTGTTCAAAAGTACAGGTGGATTCATAGCTACCATATTACATTCAAATACAACTAATTCCATTTGTGATTTATTTCAATGGACAATATGAAGCACAAAAACATTTTAACATTTTCCAAAGTGTTACCCAATAAGTAATTTATTGGATAATGGTACTTTCTCTAAACATGCCAACTCCATGAATACAAACTAGGGTCTGTTTCTATTTTTTTCTTGTGTTAATATGACATCCTTTTACTAGGAGTTAGGAAATTCTTCAGAATCAGATAAAGTATTAAAATAACTATTTTTAAATATGTTATAGCTGTTCACATAAAACAGTTGTTCGAATAGCTCAGCAATGTATTATTAAATTTCAAATGAACAAAATACCTTTATAAATTTTACTTCAAAAGATAAAATTATAAATTCATGAATTTCAATAAGAGAGGACTGTCATAATCAAATATGGTGCTTTTAAAATTCCCATCATTCAGAAAGAGGCACAGACCACAGTGTTCACTGCAGCTCTATTCACAGTAGCCGGGACATGGAAGCAACCTAGGTGTCCATCGACAGATGAATGGATAAAGAAGATGTGGCACATATATACAATGGAATATTACTCAGCCATAAAAAGAAACAAAATTGAGCTATTTGTAATGAGGTGGATAGACCTAGAGTCTGTCATACAGAGTGAAGTAAGTCAGAAAGAAAAAGACAAATACCGTATGCTAACACATATATATGGAATTTAAGAAAAAAATTTGTCATGAAGAACCTAGGGGTAAAGCAGGAATAAAGATGCAGACCTCCTAGAGAACGGACTTGAGGTTATGGGGAGGGGGAAGGGTGAGCTGTGACAGGGTGAGAGAGAGTCATGGGCATATACACACTAACAAACGTAGTAAGGTAGATAGCTAGTGGGAAGCAGCCGCATGGCACAGGGATATTGGCTCGGTGCTTTGTGATAGCCTGGAGGGGTGGGATAGGGAGGGTGGGAGGGAGGGAGACGCAACAGGGAAGACATATGGGAACATATGTTTATGTATGACTGATTCACTTTGTTATAAAGCAGAAACTAACGCACCATTGTAAAGCAATTATACCCCAATAAAGATGTTAAAAAAAAAAAAAAAAAGAAGATGTGGCACATATATACAATGGAATATTACTCTGCCATAAAAAGAAACAAAATTGAGTTATTTGTAGTGAGGTGGATGGACCTAGAGTCTGTCATACAGAGTGAAGTAAGTCAGAAAGAGAAAAACAAATACCGTATGCTAACACATATATGTGGAATCTAAGGAAAAAAAAAGTCATGAAGAAGGGGTAAGGGGTAAGACGGGAATAAAGACACAGACCTACTAGAGAATGGACTTGAGGATATGGGGAGGGGGAAGGGTAAGCTGTGACAAAGCGAGAGAGAGGCATGGACATATATACACTACCAAACGTAAGGTAGATAGGTAGTGGGAAGCAGCCGCATAGCACAGGGAGATCAGCTCGGTGCTTTGTGACCACCTAGAGGGGTGGGATAGGGAGGGTGGGAGGGAGAGATACAAGAGGGAGGAGATATGGGAACATATGTATATGTATAGCTGATTCATTTTGTTATACAGCAGAAAATAACACACCATTGTAAAACAATTATACTCCAATAAAGGTGTTAAAAAAATTACCAATTCATCTGTTAGAAGATATGTAATATATTGCACTATTAGTTTATTTTGGCCTTTACCTATTCATCTTATTTTCAGGAAGGATGTTTGCCTTTAGGCAATACCAGTTTCCTTTTTCATGATGTTCATTAAGGTATTCAAAGTTCCCAATGTTTGCTAGACAGGGATTTCTTCAAGGCACAGCATCCATTTAACCCTAATTCCTAACACAGTGTTGGGAACACAGAAGATGTAAAATGACCCTATGGTTCTCAAAGGATAGCATGTTTTATCTCTCTCAGTTAAAGACTTTAAGCTCTTAGGAAGTGGCGAGTAATGTGAATAGTGGATTAGAATCATTCAGTCATACTCCCCTCCTTTTTAGCCAAATGACACTCAGATGTCCTACCTTCAGTTTGCATCAGAGCTTTAATGGGTTGAAAATCATGGCACATACCGAATATGCTCAATGTACATTTGTTTTTGCTTCAAAATAGAGGATATTTAGAAAAAATGTATTCTGTTTATTTTAAAATTTATTTTTAATTTCATTTTTCAGCTTTACCTTCTAGTCAGAGAATGATGCCAGAGTATCTTGTTTTTTTTAAATTAGGCTTAATTTATTGCTTATTTTGTAACATTAGTAATGTTATTTGTTATTAAATAATATTCTATTACTGCCTCACAAAAGCTATGTATCTCTGCAGTTAATATTGGCTATTTAATGGGACACTACTATATTCTGATTCTTATTTAGTTGTATTATAAAATGACTATATTTTGTTTCTTTTTTTCTTATTTGATCTACAAGTATCAAGAATACCAGTTTAACGTTTCCGTCTAAATTCATGTTCTTGCCAACTTATCCTTATATCTCTAACAGTTCTATTTTGATGCTAAATTACTTAGTGGATAAAAGTTCAAAACCACTGAAGTTTCATATGGCTTCATTTTGTCTTGCAGTTTTACCAACGTTCTTTTGTTTGATGTTTGCCTTTTGTACTATTTCCTAAATCTTAACAACTCATTAGAATCAACTAGGAATTAGAAATAAGAAAAACTTGGAATCCTAGGTTGTGTCACAGACTAAGGCCAATTAAATTAGTGTTTCTGGGAAAGGGGTCAGGGATTACTTTGTTTTCAGAGGTCCACAGATAAATCTAATTTTTAGTATTGTGAGGTTTGCTGTCCTGATAAATGCTTGCTCTTCCTCTTCTTGTAGCACATTTTGCTTAATTGTGTCTCATGAGGGGAACATAAGTGTTCTCAGAACTTATTTTATGATATTTTCTATTTTCTTGAGGAGGCAAGTTTATTAGTTAAGTTTGGACCTACTGATTACATCTGAGTTTTTAAAAAAAAACAACTTTGTTTTGGATTTCTTTTTTTTTCTCTTTTATTTTTATCCTTTCATACTTTCATGAGTGAAAAGCAATTCTAGAAGTGAGTAGGCACAATAATCATTTGGTGATCCTGTTAAGTTCCTTTTTTTTGGACCCCAGTGTCTGTGAGTCTCCTTCAGTAGGTCTAAGATGGAGCCCAGACCTGTAACTTGTCAAACAATTGTGGTGATCCTGATAAAGATGCTGATTAAAATGACCAACATCAGTGAAAGGGATACGATATCTCCTCTCACCCCATTTAATCAGAACTCCAAACTTCCAGCACTTAGTTCTGAAAGAGGTATCTCAAAGGGAAGGAACTGCTGCGCAGAAAGCTGCTGTCTCCACCTTTGGCCAGTCTCAGTTCTGGCTCAGTCACTTCCACCCCATGAAGATTGCTCAGTAACACTCTGGATGCAGCTGTTTTCTCTTAGAGAAGATTAGAACACTTGGAGCAATCAACATCATTTATTAAACATTAAAGAAAGAACACTAATGCTATGCATACAGGCTGTATAAAACCGTGAGAGCAATGCTAATATGCTTCTTATCCCGTACTTTGCCGTTTGCTCTCTTTGACCCAGCACACATTGGCTCTGAGTGTTCTGTCTTGTATGTATTTAGGCCATATCCATTCCCAGACTCTTCTAAGTACCTTTGTTTTTAGAGGTAAGATTGTTAGCACGGTGACCTGCATGGTGTATGAGTGTAAGAAAATGTGCCATGTGGGGAGTGGACTGCCCCAGAGTAAATCCTCCGTCAACAACGCTTCCTTCCCAAATCTTATTATTTTCAAAATAGAATTCACTGTTTATATTATATATAGTTCCAGAATTACGTTTTCAACATTTTCTAATCAAAACAGTATTACATTTGTGTTTTATAGAACTAAAATGCTTCTATTTTAGCTGAAATTCATATGTGGTCTTCAGTTACTGTGTTACAAGATAGGAAATAAATTTCCTTCACCTTTTCTCTAGTTTATTAAACATTATCAATGGATACAGAGAGACTGATACCTTAGTTCTACCATTAAGAAAATGATTAGGTAGGTGCTGGGTATATAGTTGTGAAAATAATGCAATTTTGCCTTTGATGTATTTAAAATCCAAATAAACCAGTTACTATGAAACAACAAATTATGTTCAGATGTAAGCCTATAGTACAGGGTTTTAGAAGAGAAATAAATTTTATATTTGGTTACGGACAGCATAGAGAAAGCCTGGCCGAGGAAGCGTTATTTAAAATTTATGAGTGTTACACCTGAAACTAATATAATATGGTAAATCAACTCTACCTCCTTAATTGCCAACAATGTATCAGAATGATGGTCAGTAGGAATTAGCCTGTGAACCCATGCTGGGTGGCAGAGGGGCTGAGGGAGAAGGGAAAGAACCCTTCTCTGGAGGAGCAGCCCGTAATGACCTACTGATTAGACTGTTGATTATCAGGAGGTGCTACGTGGGGGAGGAAGGTTTCTGTGTGATGCGTTGCTGCAGGGTTGCTTTTCTGACAGGCAAGGCCACTCACTGAGGTTCACGTCACTTTAGGACAGCAAAGGTGATGAGTCCTCTTGCCTCACAGAGTCCACTCAGTCTGCGCTTACATCCACAACGCTCGTAAACAGTGATGATCAGAGGTGCTATGATCCCTCTCTCCCCTCAGGCACAGGAGTGCACGATTTATCCCAGACATCTCGAGTGTACGTGGAGGCAGCCCCGCCTCATCTACTCCTTGGACCCAGTCGTTCCACCCAGCTGCAGCCCAGTCTCTCTAGGAACCTAGTCAGGGAAATTCCAGGCCTGCACCCAGGAGCTTCTGCTGCCTGCTCTTAACCTCCTCGGCTTTGGTGGCAATCTGGGACCGAGTATAGTTCAGGCATTCCCCACCCTCTCCCTACTGGCTTCCTTAGTATCCTCTGAGGTGAAATAGCCTTCCCTTCCGGGAAGTGGCCACGGAAGCATTTGCTCTCTGCTAAATAGCCCAACTCAAGGGGAGGCTTAGAGAGGGCTTCATGCCAACATCATTATGCCCAGATCCCGCATCAGCACAGAGTATAAATAAAAGCAGTGCATCTGCTCCTTAAACGTGGTGTCAAGACAAGCCCCCTGCACCTCCCAGTCGCTGTGCCACAGTCAGCGCTTCTCCGTCGTCGGTGCTCTTGATGCTTCAATAACGAGCCACCTCCGGAATGTAGGGGCCACAAGACTGGAGGACGCACTTTGTCCCTAAAAAAAAAAAAAAAAACCTGATTTTTTTATATTATTAATAAAAATACACACATTTCTGATTTTGGGGCGTTAATTTATATATTTATAATTCTGAGATACTTGTGTTGGTACTACTTAATCAAAATGTGATTTTTTTAATCTAATTAAAAGTTCTTGTAAAATAATAATGACAGAATGACTTTGGAGATTAGAAGAAGTATTTACACTGCTGTTAATTTTCAAAAGAGAATTTAGTAAATAGTGTCCTTGATGAAAGTGCATGCCAGAGGGATATTGACTTTTTTCTGTTAATTATGTCTACTATAAGCACAGAGTATTCAAGACTCTTTCTCTTCATTCTTTGAAATATGTGTGTGTGTAAATATATGTGTGTGTGTCTCTATATATGTATATACTGTGAGATATATACTATATCTCAAAAAATTGGAGAAACTATCACTTGTCATAACTAGTATTGAAATTAATCTCTGTTGTGATTCTTAATTTGTAGGATTTGTAGGGGTCAGTGCTGGTATTATAACTTAAGAGGGTTCCCTTTTACCTTTCTTTCAAGAAATAGGTTGGAAAAATTGCAGTCTTCTCAATTGTTATGAAAATTATTTAAAAAGCTGATTAAAATAAAATCCCCCCAAAATTCAAAAACCCAATAAATGAATCCCTTCATTCTTCATGACAAATTATACTTTTCTATAATGACATACTATATTTTGCCTGAAAACAGAATTTGTAATTATGTATATTAGATAAAGAGAGCCTTAGTATATTCTACAGGGTGGTCATCATCCTTGTTCTATAAAACATGTTTATTAGTGAGTTGACCTAATGATAAAATGTGCAACAGTATTGTGGTGGGGAGTGAATAAAATATGTTGCATCAAATGATTCAAGAAAGATGGGATAAATCTAACAATATCAAATTTAATGGAAATGAGGTCAAATTATCCATCTTATTTCCAAGAAAACCAAACGATATTAGGAAAGTCAGAAGAGAGAATACATAACTTAGCATGAAAATCAGGAAGAAACTATTATAAAATAAGTAAATATTATGTTCGAAATTAGTAAGAAAAATGGCAATAATATCAGAAAGATCATTTAATTTAAACTGTACTAATAGGAGTAGATTCAAGTCAAGAATGAGATGATGGTCCTCAGGATGATAATGGAATATGATTTGTAACTCCATCGCTAGTCCACATGTTAGGATGGCCTGCCGATTTCTTCTGGTCCCTAGGGCAGTATCTAATTGAGGTTGTTAAGAGATAACATTCCACCTGCAGCAAGTTTAACATGAGGACACCAGGCTTATCACATTACTTGTTTTATTTTTCCTGTGCCCTGTGTACAGCCTATTAAAAAGCAAGCGCCTTACAGTAGTTCATGACATCTAACACACATTTCCCTGCAATATGGCCTTGGTGTGTCCCATCTTTTCATCTTTAATCAGGGATTTTAAAGCAAGATTAATGAGACCTTATCTTATCTCCCACTTATAAAATTTTTAAAAAGTGGCACCATCCGGGTTAAACATTTCTCCCAATGTCTGATGCTTCCAGTCTGTCCAGTGATCATCATCCTGATAGTGACAGCTAGAGTGAAAAAAAGAAGGGGTGATTACAGTTGTCACACCGTCCTATGTCTACTCCTTCCTTCCGGTGTTTGCCATTTTCTATTTCACAGAGATCTGAATGCTTTGACTGTCCACTGCTTCCTGCTAAAATTTGACCGTTATTACATGCATGATGTAATGCCAGATTTTGAGATCTTGACTTTCAGAATTAGCATCTGAAGCTAGAATTTAAATAATATAATTATCACAATGTGCTCCATATATAAAATTTGTAATTCTAGCAATATGGCTGGATCCATCTGTAATATGGTAATTCCATGCACTTGTCTGTTGTTGTTTTCTTTTCCTGTCCCCTGTCCTGCTGAGATTTAAATGACTAGAACCAGCGCTCAGAGGCTTCACTCACTTGGTGCTCTTGTGAACAGTGACATTAATCCCTTGTGCATCATCCACATGCTGACTTTCCCCCACAGGTGTTGGCCCATCAGTTCCCGCACCTGCAGAGGTACTCCAAGCCTGGGTGTGGTCAGCTGCAGTTTACCCTCATGCTGTGTCATGCATAGCAGCCCCCGAGTCAGGCACTACAGCTTGGCCTTCACCACCTATATAATCTGAAGGAGCCGCCAAAAATTCTGCATCATCAGTTGCTTCATGAAATACCAAAGGAGTAGTGAAGACACTGGGATCACACTACCTGGCCTGTGAACAAAGTGCACGAACAGTCCCATCCTAAAAATTCTTCAGTTTGTTTGTCAGCATCTCGAGTGAGGCATTTAGCTACCTCCACCCCAGGTTATTTGTCCTCAGAGGTCAGGGTCATACAGGGTGGCCACAGGTGCAAACTCTTCATAGCAAAACAGTGAATCTTCTCTTCTAGGCCTGATGCAAGTCTGCCTCTCTATTGCCCAGCCCTGGGTTTCTCCTCTCCTTTCCCCTGAATGGAAGCTAGATAGATAGGTTTCTTTTCCTGCATTTCCTCGAAATGCCCCATGCTAGCTCTCCCAATGGCTGGCTCCCTTACTTCTTTCAGCATTTTGCAACAATCCTGGCTTCCTGGTGAGATCTGCCATGAGCATCACATACACAATGGTAGTCCTCTCCCCACCTTATCCCCTGTCTCAGTAACACTTTTCTACATCACACTTATAACCTATTATATAACCTACTTGCTTATTGTGCTTGTTACTTGTATCTCCACACTGGGATATAAACTCTAAAAGGATAGATAATATTGTTTTGTTGTGTTTTGTTTAGCGCCAATTCCCCACTATTTAGTAAAGAGCTCAATAATTACTGAATAAATGAATTCAAAGTAACAGCCCCACATGTAGACCACAAGATTTTTCTTATCAGTCAGCAAACTGATTTTGTAAACATTCTAGGGCAGAATAGATATGGGTTACATAATGTCATTGTTCATTATGGCACTTAAATTGTTTCTAAGTTGTTAGTAATTATTTTATTATTGTTTTATCATTGAATATAGGATACGTATCCCAGTATCACTCATGAACATATCTGGAGTTCAACGGTCAAAGTGATCAATGGGAAGGAATGGCCAGAAAAGTTGCTGCTTTTTATACCAGGCAATGGCTGCGTTCAAGGTAACTTGCTACTAGGTTATGGCCTACTACAATTTACTTTTAGGGAAACTATAGATTATCCACATGTTCTATACATTGACTATAATATGATACATAGCAAATACAGATTAATATAATATGAACGTGAAGTTGATAATGCTAAATACTATTTACTATTAGTAAATTTACTAAAACGTTTTTTAAAAGTAACAGTAGTAGCGGTTGGATACATTTTATCCCTGGAATAGTCGATAATTTAAAGCTGGTAAAATAAACAGCAACCATAAATTAAACAATTTTTGCAATCTCAAAAGATATCAAAAAACCAAATAAAATAATCACCTTACTTACACACAAGCACCTTAAATCCAATCAGAAACTAAACTAAGGTTAAAATGTTATTTTTTGTCCGGTGGAATTAATTTATTATATTGCAAGGTGGAAAGACTATTCTACAAATTTTATTTATTCCAATGTTAAATATAAGTAATTGGTAACTGCAATGAAAAATAATTGTATTGTAATATTTTTACTTATTTATTTATTTATTTATTTTGCGGTACGCGGGCCTCTCACTGCTGTGGCCTCTTCTGTTGCAGAGCACAGGCTCCGGATGCGCAGGCCCAGCGGCCATGGCTCACGGGCCCAGCCGCTCCGCGGCATGTGGGATCCTCCCGGACCGGGGCACGAACCCGCCTCCCCTGCATTGGCAGGCAGACCCTCAACCACTGTGCCACCAGGGGAAGCCCTGTAATATTTTTAAAATGGCAAATTATTTTAATCATCCATCAATATATCAATAACAATATCATATATCAATAAGAAAAAATGTACACATTTTTACAAAATAAAGAGTAAGAAAGTACAATTTTATGTGTATTAAGGTGTATTAAAAGCTAAATGGGGCTTCTCTGGTGGCTCAGTGGTTGAGAGTCCACCTGCTGATGCAGGGGACACGGGTTCGTGCCCTGGTCCGGGAAGATCCCACATGCCACGGAGCAGCTAGGCCTGTGAGCCATGCGCGTCCGGAGCCTGTGCTCCGCAACGGGAAAGGCCACAACAGTGAGAGGCCCGCATACCACAAAAAAAAAAAAAAAATACATCTAAATGACTGAAAACAAATCATACAGACAGATTTGTCAGTAAAATAAGCATAGCTTTTATTGTATATATTACTTGTAATATATACAATATTATTGTATATATTACATATATTATATATATTATATTGTATATATAATATAATATAAATAATATTATTGTATATATTACATATATAATATATATTATATTGTATTGTATATATTACTTGACAATGTAATAATTGTCATATAAAAGTCAGGGGTACAAAGCAGGCCAATTTGTATAATTTGTCGGGTAGGTAGTTAGCTAATTGAAAAACTATCAATTTAGTTTTTAGTTTAAGACATACACTTAAACAGATACAAGATGAAAACTGTTAAATGGAAAACAACACACAAATAAACAAAAATAGTTTTAGAAATTGAAATGTCAACATTTGAGTGCGAATGATGCTAACAGAATGGATGGGTCACCCTATATTGGTATTTCTCTTGAGTCATTTAATGATTTGCTAGAAGAATGAGATCAAGAATCCAAGCAAAAATTGGCTGATTCACTGTGTCAAAGAACTGAAAGGTTAGGATTCATGGTTACAAAGTCAATGAGGGATTGAGAGACTAAAAACCTATAGGAGACACTACTTGAGTTCAAGACATAGTGTGAAGCTACAGTAATCAAGACAGTGTGGTATGGCAGTAACAACAACAAGGGAAAAAAAGATAAATAGATCAGTGGAACACAAGAGAGAAGTCAGAATAACCCTCAATATAGACAACTGATCTCTGACAAAGGAGCAAAGGCAATACAGTGGAGCAGAGATAGACTTTTAACAAATGGAACAACTGTGCATCCACATACAAAAGAATGAATCAAGACACAGACCTTACACCCTTCACAGAAATGAACTCAAAATGGATCATAGACCTAAATGTAAAACATGAAACTAAACACTTCTGGATGATAACATAAGAGAAGGCCTTGGGTATGGTGATGCATTTTTAGATACAATACCAAAGACGTGATTCTATAAATAAATAATTGATAAGCTGGATTTCATTAAAATTTTTAAAAGTCTGCTTTGCAAAAGACAATGTCAAGAGAATCAGAAGGCAATTCACAGACTGGGAGAAAATATCTGCAAAAGACACATAAAAGAACGTTATCCAGGGCTTCCCTGGTGGCTCAGTGGTTGAGAGTCCACCTGCCGATGCAGGGGACACGGGTTCGTGCCCCGGTCCGGGAAGATCCCTCATGCCACGGAGCGGCTGGGCCCGTGAGCCATGGCCGCTGAGCCTGCACGTCCGGAGCCTGTGCTCTGCAACGGGAGAGGACACAACAGTGAGAGGCCCGCGTACCGCAAAAAAAACAACAACATCAACAACAACAACAAAAAGACTGTTATCCAGAATATACAAAGAACTCTTAAAACTCAATAATAAGGAAACAAAAAAAAAACTGTTAAAAAAATTGACCAAAGACCTTTACAGGCACCTCCTCAAAGAAGACATACAGATGGCAAAAAAGCATACAAAAGGGTGCTCCTCATCTTATGTCATCAGGGGATTACATATTAAAACAATAAAATACCACCGCACATGTATTAGAATGGCCAGCTTGCACAACGGACAACAGCAATGCTGGTGAAATGTGGAGCAACAGGAATTCTCATTTATTGCTGGTGGAAATGCAAAGTGACATAGCCATTTTGGAAGACCCGCAGTTTCTCACAAAACCAAACATACTTTTACCCCCATGATCCAGTAATTGTGCTCATTGGTAGTTACTGAAGGAGTTTAAGTCTTATGTCCACACAGAACCCACACATAGATGTTTATAGCAGCCTTCTTCATAATTGCCAAAAATTGGAAGCAACCAAGATGTCCTTTGGTAGGTAAATGAATAAATAAACTGTGGTACATTCAGAGAATATAATATTATTTAACACTAAAAACATGAGCTCTAAAGCCATGAAAAACATGGGGGAACCTAAATTGCATATTACTAAGTGAAATAAGTCAATCTGAGAAGGCTACAAACTGTATGATTCCAACTGTATGACCTTCTGGAAAAGGTGAAATTACGGAGACAATAAAAAGATCACTGGTTTCCTGGGGTGAGAGGAGAGAGGAAGATGAATAGGCAGACCACAGAGGTTTCTTTAGGGCAGTGAAATTACTCTGTATGATACCGTAATAATGGAAATATGTCATTATACATTTGTATAAAACCATAGACTATACAACGGCAAGAATGAACCCTAAGATAAGCTGTCGACTTTGGGTAATTATGATGTGTCGATGTAGGTTCATCCTTGGTAAAAAAACAAACAAACAACATTCTGATGAGTGATTTTGATAGTGGGAGCATATGTGGGGCAGAGGGTATGTGGGTAATCTTTGTACCTTCCTCAATTTTGTTGTAAACCTAAAATCGCTATTAAAATGAGGCCTGTATAAGAAAGTCCTACAGGAAAATGTACTCCAGAATGGCAAACCCAGTTTTTTGTGCCACTTTTACTCTAGAGGCATTTACCAGTTTCTAAGCTGTGCTTCACAAGAGGCCAGCCAACTAGACAGCGGTCTTAAGTGAGGAGATTGGGAAATTAAGCAGCCTCAAAGGAGTAAGGAGAAACGTAGAGAATTCAGGAACTGCCAAAAAGGAGGTTTTCTCAAAAAAGGTTTTTGTTTGAGATCCCAGAATAGCTCCACACTCCCAGCAAAGGCAAATAAAAATAATATAGAACTTAGAATGATTGAACCAAGCATTAAATTAACTCCATGAAAGACTGGATGAAGTGACATTTTTCTTCTCAACTTGGCTGACTGGAGATATATATCTAGATCAAGATAATTTTATCCAAAGTCTCTTAACTATTTTCATACTTAATGCCCAGCCTTAAAACAAAATTACTAGACATGTTTGGAGATAAGATCAAATAATAGAAAACCAGTGGAAAAGATATGAAAAAAATACTAGAAACAGAAACGAGGATGCATATATTGTAGTTACCAGACGCAGTGTTAAAATCCCTAATATGTTTAAACTTGTAGATGAGAGATGGAGGAATTCCATGCAGAAGTGAAATCTCCATATGTAATATAACCAAATAAATTTTTATAAATCAGAAACTGCTTGATATGTCAGATGACTCTGATGAAAGCATGTTAAAGGCAAACATTTTAATGTTAAAAATCCATAATTTGTTTGTGAGCAGGTAAGATGCAAGCAAAAAGAGAAAAAAATTATAGTGAAATAAAATGTAAAAATTAATCCGAAAGAAGTTAAGTGAGGAAGAAAAATAAAATACAAAAGTAAAGAATGGATAGGGGTGCCAGATACAGTCCCATAATATATTGTTAGATTTAAGTCTACAAATAACAGTGATCATAAAAGTAAGTCGGCTGAATTGTCTAGTTATGACGTAAAAAGTATCACTCGAGCTGCTTTTTGAATGAGAAACATCTAAAGAATAAGGACCCAGAATGAATGGAAGAATATATATTAGGTAATGTTCAATTTTTAGAAAATCCTTGTATAGTGTTAGGCACATCAGACAATACAAATTGGACAGCAAAAATCATAACATAGGGTAAAGTTTTCACTATAAAATTCAAGATATTTTACTTATCAAGATGATATGTAATTCTAAACTCGTACAAAACACAAAATCAGGAATATGCGTAGACTGATACAAGTAGGGAAACTGGCTTCAGGCCTGCACTTTTGAGGACTTTCTCTGGCCTTTCTCGAGTGATGCCCTTTTTCCAAATGGGTGAAGAGTCCACTGGGCATAGAGGAAAGTTTTCCTTTATTGAACCTCATTAAATTGAATAATACTATTGGTATTAAAAACACACGAAACAACATGTATTTTTTTTTTAAATATTCCGTAATTAGGATAAAGCTATAAAGCAAAGCAATGAATCACAAAATTCAGAATCACTCTGGGGTGAGACAGGGAATTATGATCAAGGCACACAGCGGACCGCAGACTCCATTTAGTGTTTTCTTTCATAGGTTTGTCAGTGTGTGCACAGGTATTCATTTTATGGTTCTTCTTTAAAGGGTGTGTGTAGTTCATACCATCTTTTGTATGCATGATCATTTCACAAAAAGACAATATTAGAAGAAAAAGAAATTTGAAAATAAGTATGTAGATTACACAGAATAACAAAAACTATGAAAATAATTGAGTTCAGAAGAAATATTCTGAAGTAAAATACACTGCAATTCTGAGTAAGTAAAATGTAAGGTGATTTTCAAATAAACAACAAAATAAGAAACGTTGGATTGCTCTTTATGTTGTTAAGGCTTCTTACATTTAGGAGCATAATCAGGAGGCTTCTATGCACAGACTTCCTTAGGTTATAAAAAATTACTTAGGTGTTTAATTTCTTTGATTTGCCCAAGTGTATTGCTTATAAGATTGTTTGCCAAAATTTTAATGATAGCAGTGTCTGTGCCAGTAGTGTTTATACCAGCTGTACTGGACTAATTATTTGGTTTCCTCAAATGTCTACTTTTGAAATAATTATGGCTTTTGAACACATAATAGACAATATGCTTGGAGTATACAAGAATTTTGCCTAAATCGCTTCTTTAAAAACCAGGCAAATCATTTCCATATTCTATTTTACAAGGTCATTGGCACCCAGACCCCAACAATCTTGCCCTTGTCATTATATAAGCAAATTTTATCTTTAGGTATATATACCCTTAAGTTTACTTAAGGTATGATTTACATAAGTCCAGAATATGTTTTGTCCTGTAAGTATTTAAAATATTATATAGTATCTCCCTTGATTTTTTTGGAAAAAAAAAAAACACATAACATTTCTAAGAGTAAATTTGAGATGCCAACCCAGAATTGCACTATGTGATGTATTAGTGTACCATATCACTGTCAATTATCATAGTTATTATTTTAGTGTGAACTAAATTTCACAAGCTAAGTAGAATGGAATGTTGGTAGCATAGGTAGCTTGTATCTATAGTTGTCCAAACACATGTACAAACACACACACACACACACACACACACACACTCTGCAGTGATCATAACACTAGGCAATTGGACAGTTGTGAAAACATAATGGTTTCATATCATTTAAAGTCCTAATGTTTCATAACCTTAAGAATATTGAATATGAGAAAAACAATATCATATAAACCAGTTAACAATGTTTTATTTTTCTCCCTTTCTGGACAATTTAAAAAGATTTATGTATAACTTCAGTGCAGAATGCATTTTAAAATATATTGCATCACATGACTAGCCATACACAATATTTTGAAATTTTGCCACTCAAAAGCTATTAAAATTTTTCAAGCTTGATAGCAAATGAAATCATACAAATCATTTCAACCATGAACAGAGGAAGAAACCGCATTCAGTGCCTGAGGCATCATTCAATTATTTCTTTCCCTTTATAATTTTCAATATGACTGACAATTACATTTATGTTTTTCTCAAAAAAAATCTAGCCTTCTTATTTTCTCTTTTTAATTGAAAACTATAGAGAAAATGTCAAGAATTTTGTTCTGCATTTTAACTTTCTGTGTTTACTGATTAAATGAGTTTATTAACAGGATAATTTATTTTAAAATATATTAATATATAAAAATATATTTTCATTTCTATTACCCTTTACCTTTATATTTTAGGTTCTTCTATTAGTATTTTTCTCCATACAAAATATAATGTATTTTTTAAAAGTAATGGTTTCTTTTAAATTTCAATTGGTACTTTATTTTCTTTCTAGAAATAGAACATTTTCTAGTTCTATAAATTTCTACCAAATTAATAGCTTTTTTCCATAATCTTTATAACACATTGTCCAGTTATTGATCATTCTGCTTATTTAATTACGATTTACAAAAAAACTCTTTCCAAACTTCACTCTATTTGTGTATCAGATTTTTTCCAGACTCTTGTGGAAGCTTTTACCTTCTACAGAGCATTCCGCAAGTAGTACTCAATACATATGGAAATGTTTTGTGCTTACTTTCAAGTTTATAAGCTCAATTATGGTACATTTATAAATTACCAGTTGGTGGAAAAATGTCTGTGTAAATTGTTAAGGAAGTAGTGTTTTAAGTTGATTCAAATACTGAAGGAACTCTTATATCAAGTTGGACAGAGCTCTCTCTCTCTCTCTCTCCTGAAAAACTCCACTGAAAATATTCTAAAATATACAATATCTACGAAAAAGTCTTCTCTAAAGGTGTTTCCTTTTTAGTCTGACTGCATATATTCTCAATCCTTGGCAGTCTTTAATGTTTGAAGTTGAGCAGCCTTTGAGCTTAAGTAGGTATTTAGATTTATAAGTTTTTATTTACGTGGTAACATATGAACAGGTTTTTCCTGAATTAAGTACGGTCACATGCATAAAAATGTTATCTGGTATTTAATCAATTTACCTTTGCTTTAATATTTGTCACACCCTTATGCAATAATGCATCATTTTAAAAATAGTTCACCATAGTCCTTTAATTCACTTAAACGAAAATGTATCTTCTCAGCATTTCATTTACCATCCCATGAGTCATATGTTTTGTTATAACACTACTAGTCTAACACTACCACTGAGCCTTTTTAGCCAAGGGTGGTCTACTACTTCCATTAAAAGGCTGATTTTCTGCCTTAGCCCGTGGTTCTAGAAAACAGAGCCTGAGAGATATGTATTAAGGTTTTATTGGGCAGTGTAATCTCAGGACAGTAACAGTGAGGGGAAAAGGAAACTGAAGTAGGAAAGAGAGAAAACATATACAAAGTGAGGTGATGTCTTACTGAGCTGGCCACAGATTTTAAGAAAGTGCCTGTTTCCTTGGTCCTGCGGGATGACTTTCAGAAAGACCTTGAGGAACCAGCAGCCTCAGCATAGTCCTTTGAGGGAGGGTGGGAGAGAACTTGGTCCAAGTTGTGTTTCCGTCTCTGTCTCTTAATTATCAAGGCTCGTTCCAGGAGATATTAACTGCCTCGTTTTGTGTTATTCTGTCTCTTGGCTGCTGTCAGGGAAGCCAGGTTCCATAGCTGGTGGTGTGGTACTTCCTCTGAATTCAAAAGTGATGGAGTAAGTCATAGCTTCCATGAGTTAAGAAATGTTGAAAAATATGTAAACATACTCTAATTTCTTATTTGGACACTGGGTTTACAGATGATCTCAACTAATACTTTGAAAAACTATTTTACTGTGTCAGAAGTTTTCTGTTTCTTCAAACCCTACAGTTTCTGGTTACGGATTACAGGTTTTTTTTAAAAAAATCCTCCAATAAAAAAGAAATGTGAACAACATAGTCTTATATTCGTAGGTACTATTATAATGTATGTTCATTTTATTGGGTTTATACTCACAAAAATATAACTATAGAAAAATAATATAAGTGAGGTTACAGCTGATGGATATTTGGCTACTGGACTCTCATATCCTGCATGAGGTCTCTGGGTGTTGCTCTGCAGGATGGGCAATGAACAAGGACAAGAAGCCTTGGACCCTGCGTGGGACTGAAGGAAGGAGCCCTGTTGTAAGGATGTGGACTACCTTCAAAATGTATGTGCCTGCCCAGTTGTGATATGTTTTTCTAATCAAAATACAGGAAGTGTATAGACTATTGGCATCTCTGAATGTGAATTCAAGCAGAATTATAAGTGGGGCCTGGAGCAATTGTAATGGTTCTTGATCGTGTTAATCAAATATTAACCATTTTCCCTTTATTTTATGCCATGTAGAAAGCAATCTTGTGAAAATATTTTGAATCATTCCGTGTGTTTGGTGATCTATATTACCTCCTCTAATATACTCAAAGGAAATGCCAATAAAACACAATTCATCCACATGCTGTAAAGCAAAGGTAAAACAAATAAACCAAAGCAATTCACAAAACTTCCGTCATTTGCATTTACATTTTTTATATTTAAATAACAGACGTTAGATGCTAGGCAGTTTGTTATAAAAGGTTGTAGGTGAAATCCTCTAATCCAATCACAAAGCAAGTCTTCCCACCTACTTCAGATCCCTGGAATTCATTCAACTTAGGGGAGACAAAATGCACATTGCTTTTTGAGATAATATTTCAGTGTAATCAAGTCTTAAGTTTATTGTCAATGGTCAGTCCCATAAGTTAATGCAAATAAGATATCAGTTATCAAAAACTTGCCCATTTTTATAGGAAGAGCAGCGATGACACATATGGTAATTTTAACAGGAAAGCATTCAGGGAGTTGAGGATGTATCGAGCTGGTTGAAAATGCAAAAAATTGGGCTTCCGTGGTGGCGCAGTAGTTGAGAGTCCGCCTGCCGATGCAGGGGACACGGGTTCGTGCCCCGGTCCGGGAGGATCCCACATGCCGCGGAGCGGCTGGGCCCGTGAGCCATGGCCGCTGAGCCTGCGCGTCCGGAGCCTGTGCTTCGCTGCGGGAGAGGCCACAACAGTCAGAGACCCGCGTACCGCAATTAAAAAAAAAAAAAGAAAATGCAAAAAATTTGCCTAGTTGAGGACCAATTTATTTTTTATTAACCAGAAAGAATATTTCACTTAAGTTTTTTTTCACCATATAGAAGCACAAAATTTAGCCATTTAAAAAGTTTAAACAATTAGAAAAATTACTCAAGGCATGTTTTCTTTTTTTTTTTTTTCTGTACGCGGGCCTCTCACAGTTGTGGCCTCTCCCGTTGCGGAGCACAGGCTCTGGACGCGCAGGCTCAGCGGCCATGGCTCACAGGCCCAGCCGCTCCGCGGCATGTGGGATCTTCCCAGACCGGGGCACGAACCCGCGTCCCCTGCATCAGCAGGCGGACTCCCAACCACTGCGCCACCAGGGAAGCCCTCAAGGCATGTTTTCTTGAGTGGATGTACAGAGAGAGATAAATAGATATAAAGAAACAAAACTGCCAGTCTATTATTTACCTCTATTTTCTAAGCATTGATTCAGCAGAGAAGAGATATTATTTAATGTTTTATGAGTATCCCATTATCATAATTTTTAAGTACTTGGAATCATTTTATCAATGTCTTTTACTACAGACACATCCTTGAATGAGTCTCACTCTTTTAAGAGTGGCTACCTTACTCTTTTCTCTCTACCATGTCCAGCCAGTATTATTAAATGGATTTGTATGCATCCTGCTCTTTATCTCTTCTTATCTATTCATGTATATTCTCATATACACATATATGTGGCTTCAATTATCACCTTATTTTTATACAAATATAATGATATCACATACATTCAATTTTTCTCATTTAGTAATACAATCAGAATATTCTTCAAATGTTCATATCTCATTCTTTATATGCATATATAATTATGAAAGTATGTGAAATATATAGATTTGAATGTTCAAATATGTCTTTCTTTTTTACATACTTATTTTACTACTTTTTGCTTCTACTTCTTTTTACTATTTTTTCTCAGTATGCTGCACTTCTCCTGTCCTGAACTTACCTTGCTCACTCTAGCAGCAATGTCCTTTGACCTTTTCAAAAACCATTTCAAATATCATCTCTTATTTATAAATATGTCTCAGTATGCTCGTATAGCAAAACCGATAGCTTATAAGTTATGCATGTTTCTATCGAATGCTATTAAACCACGTATTACATTTGATATAGAATTACTTGATTGTGTGCTTTTCTTGTAAACCAGAAGTTTTCTTTATGATAAAAATTCTATTCTTATTTTATCTCTACTGTCTTGCATACTTAATTTTTTAGTTCATGGTAGATAGTATCACTTACATGTTGGGTATTTAAATTTAATGACATTTAGATTTGGCACCATGGCATGGAAGAAGGGGAAAATAAGAATTAAATTAAGAATTTCACCAAATTGAAAAATCATGAGGATGAAAATGATAGATTAAGGGAATACTTTGTAGTAAATGAGCTAGACATACTATATGCGTTAGATAAATGATTGAACTAGCTTAATAACAGACTTTTTAATTTTTATTTGCAAAATATTTTAGTAATGATATTAGTGTTGTATAATCTCATTTGTGAAAATGGTTGTTTAGCTTAAAGGGTATTTTATATATTTGTATAAGCAATTCCCTTATCCCCCACCCCAAAATATTTGAATATCACCCAAAAATACATACCAGATTGCTGTTCTTGGACATAAACCAATTTTATTCCCAGACGAAACCTGATGGTAAAATCCAGAGCATGGAAATACAGGAATCTAATGTAGAGAAAAAAAATAAAGGAGAGAATAAAGGCTGTTTAATCATGTTATGGATTTTCCCGTCTTTATCCAACCTAATTCAAATAACTGACAAGAATCTGGTAATACTTATAACTCAGCTGGGACACAAATACCATTCATTTTGCCTGGTAATCCTGTCTGTGTCCTTTCCCAGCACATATTTATCACAGAAGCAGTCTTACAGCCTCAGTCATGAGCTTTTCCAGTTAAAGGTCCTGTGTTTTATATACTGTTATTACTTTGCAAAATCAGGTAAAGGAATTGAGCTGTTCTGAGTATCCAGTAAACATATTTTTATGCGATTATTTTCCATATACTGTACTTGGGGGTCAGTAAAAGTCATACATGCTAATAGTTCCACTCCATTAATAATAGAATGGCCTTTCATGTAAAATATTTTTTTGTTTAAAAAATCAGCAAGAAGAAACCAGTTACCAAATGACAGTTGTCTAGACTTCCCATCTTTTAGGCAAGATTTATTAAGATACCAAGTCAAACACTGTCTCTGCTTCTTGACAGCATCGAATTCAGAGTAAAGTCCCATGTCCTCAAATTATTTGTAAAATCACCTAATACAAGCCCAATTTCTAAAGCAAGTTCTTCCCAACTGTTCAGCTACAGGTGTGTTCCACGTCTTCTCTGGCTTACCTGGAGGACATTGATAAATTTGTTGAATGTGATTTTGGACACTAGACACTGGCACATATATACTGATGTCACCACCTCCTTTGCATTTTGGTCTCTCACTCACTTTTTCTCTTTCCCTCTCCCTTTTCCTTTCACCTTCCCTCCCTGTTTTTCTCTCAATCAGTCTCACTCATCCACACACTCATATAAAAAAACCCAGTACAACCAGTGTAAAAATTTGCATAAAACTCGACTCCATAAAATGCCTACAGCTCTACCCACTGTACTGTAGAGCTACTACTTTTAAATATAACTACTTGCTCTAAGAGAAAGGTAAATATTACTAGCTGTGGGTAACTTGAAAACAGTGATAAGAGCTATTGACTACCGTGAAAGTTTACAGTTTGATTGAGTATTGCCAACTGCAACTCATTTGTAAAAAATAAATGTAACTTATGGATTATCTGGCTCCAAAATTCAGTTACAGAAAGAGTCATGAACATGTACATGAGGTTATTCAGGAAGCGCACTTCACAATGTGAAACACTTCTGACGTTCTTGGTGTAAAATCCATAAGCAACACAAAAGAAAAACCACACCGTGTCCTGAGGGAAGAAATGAGAACCCAAGGAGAGTCAACACTTTCAATCAACATCCTGCTCTTCTACTTTTAGTGAAACATCTTGCTGCTGATGTGTGGTGATATCCCGCAGGGATTATTGCCACTTGAGACAGTTTCTAGAGCTGGCTCCTCCTCTCTGTGTCCTCTCTCTCTCGCTCCCACACACACACTTCAAAGCACTCCCCAATCCTACTTTTTTTTTTTTTTTAAACATCTTAACTGGAGTATAATTGCTTTACAATGGTGTATTAGTTTCTGCTGTATAACAAAGTGAATCAGCTATATGTATACATACATCCCCATATCCCCTCCCTCTTGCGTGTCCCTCCCACCCTCCCTATCCCACCCCTCTAGGTGGTCACAAAGCACCGAGCTGATCTCCCTGTGCTATGCGGCTGCTTCACACTAGCTAACTATTTTTTACATTTGGTGGTGTATATATGTCCATGCCACTCTCTCACTTCGTCCCAGCTTACCCTTCCCCTTCCCCGTATCCTCAAGTCCATTCTCTGGTAGGTCTGTGTCTTTATTCCCATCTTGCCCCTAGGTTCTTCATGTCCCAATCCTACTTTTTTTTTTTTTTTTTTTTTTTGCGGTACGCGGGCCTCTCACTGTTGTGGCCTCTCCCGTTGCAGAGCACAGGCTCCGGACGCGCAGGCTCAGCGGCCATGGCTCACGGGCCCAGCCGCTCCGCGGCATATGGGATCTTCCCGGACCGGGGCACGAACCCGTGTCCCCTGCATCGGCAGGCAGGCTCTCAACCACTGCGCCACCAGGGAAGCCCCGCAATCCTACTTTTTACTTGTCTCCTGTGTAATTTGGTGTATATAGCAGAAGTTGACAGTTAAAAAATTGAAGCATCTATGGAAGGATTTTGACGCTTTTAAGAAAACATGAGAAATGCTTCCGACTAAATCACTTCACAGTATAACACAAAATAAATGATTAAATTTGTCACCCAAATATATTTCATAAACAAGAAAGTTGTTTTTAATTGCTTCTACCCCAAATTCTGTTAACTGGGTAATGAATCAAATTTACCACTTTTGAATAATAGAACAGTTTTACTAATTAATGTTAATTTGAAAAGGAAAAACAGTATTTGGTGATAACTCATTCATTACTTATGAAGAGTGCTGGCTTATGTGGAATCCTCCTTCTTGTTTAGTTTAAATAATAGACAATCATTTTGGTGTACATTTTTACCCGATGGCTTACTTAAAGTTATTTATCAATATTATTTGCACAGTTGAGAAAATAACTGTGTAAAGACCCAGGGTAAAATATGCCACAGTAGAAAATAATCTCTTTTATGTATGTATTTTTCTTAAAGACTCATGTCTGTCTGAAATTCTTATGGAAGAATGGGCTGTTTCTTCCGGTGGTTTCTATATATCATTGAGCTGTGGGACACCATTGGCAATTTAGAGAAGACTAATGCCCTACAGGTTAGAGACCAACAGCAGGAGTTTCTCCTATAAAGACAGATGTTCTAAAGATTTATCTGTTTACCTACATAGTTTTTTCCTGTCTAAGATGCCTAGGGATTTTTGTGCATCATTTGGTACTGATTTGTAGGGTACTGTTGTCATGAGAGAAAAAAAAAAAAGAATGTTATATTTCTCTCATTGAAAATACCTCATTTTCTAGCATTTAAGGAGTAGCAGAGCCTATTAAAAAAAAAGTTTGTGAATTCCAAAATGATGCTACTAATTGCCTTTGAAAATCTAAGTACATTAATGGCATTTTGAATTTTCCATATGTGAAAACATCATGCTTAATATAATTTTAGTGCTATTCAAAAACTTTAAAAAAGCTTACTGTTTATATTTACAAAATCTCTAACCCGTTTTGAAGAACGTAACATATAAAATTAATTTTAAAATACCCTAGAACTATTAAAGAAAAACATGTTACAAATAATTAGCACTAAGTCATAAATATGTCAAGCAACTGTTTTCAAAGGAATTACGTAATTATCAAAAAATTTAAATAATTTCTGTCAGGTACAAGCAATAAGTCACACTGTAACATAAATACTTACATTATAATAAAATTACAATTATGAATAATGGCATTGATATTAGTTGAATTTAATACTTAGATATCATTATGAGCCTAGGAATGGTGATCAGTGGCTCATTTAATCCTCATAGAAGTGATGTGAAAGCATCTTTTCCTACCCTAATGCCACCATAAGGAAATTAGGCACTGAAAATGTGTGTTTATAGTTAACACAGTTGTTTAAAAATAATGTTATAAAAGCCTACCACTCCATGGCTCTCCCCTTCTGAAAAAAATAGAAGAGATTAAAACTTTTACCTCAATTTAGAGTGGTCTTCCCCAATCTCATATGCATATCTAATTTTTAGCCAATTAAGTATAGCTCTGTAGTAAAAAGTGATCTATTTGATCATTCTTAGATGGAAGATACAACAGAGAATAAAGAGAAAAGTTCTCATACAGAAATTATTTTTCTCTCTCTACTCTCTTTATTCTCATCTCTGAGAATTTTATTATGAAAAAGATGGTCTCTCCACAGTGGAGTAGCATCCTCACATAGTGGAAAGTTGTTTACTTGTCCACATTTCTAGCTTTGATAGCATATGTGAGGCATTTTACGCTCCATGGAAGAAAGGCCTGCCATGCTCTGAAGGGAGCATTACAGTTATTACACCCAGGGCCCTTGTTTAAGGATCTGTCTTTAAACGACAACTACAAGGCCCATTTAAAATTCACTTCAGCTTCAAACATACTGATAATTTAACTTGAGAATACCCAAATCACCAGTGTACTATTTGTAGAATGTAGTTCTTATTCAATCTACATAGATCATTACTGACACCTAAAAGCCATTCAAAGATATATAAAACTTGGTCTGTTGAAGGTTAAATGAATCAAAAGAGACTATCATCAAATAAAGAGTCCAACAGTGTGATCCGGTAAAGTCCTTAAAAATAAGGAAATATATCAATCAAACTATTTGCCTTTGTATACTGCAACTACAACAATTTAAAATAGTATGAAAATATTTCCTTTCAGTCTTAAATTAGGCACTTAAGTTGGAACCTGTCAGTAACAGTCAGAGAGTTTATGAACTATCCCAAGTAGCAAAATTTAATGGATATACATCTGTAGGGGACTTGTTTTTGCTTTTTGTTTGTTTGTTTTGGTATGTTTGCTTTATCTTCCCTTAGAGGATCTACAGCCTTAATCAGATTCTCAAAGGTCTGACATGTCTATATGCATGGATTTAAATGGAAGAATTTCCTCATGGCAATCATTACTCTTTACTAGAATAGTAGTTGGAAATTAAATCCCAGGAAGTGGCTAATCTGAAAATATTTTTCACTTCTCTAGATTACTAAAAAATTTACCACATGTTTCTCTAACCTCAACTCACTTACGTTAAAGCACAACTAGAAAGGGGAGCACATATGAATATTTAACATTTTTTTCATGTGTTCTTTCACAGCTTAACTTGTGACCTACTTGACTGCCTGATTTTTAAATTTTTTGGCTACCTGTGACGTTTTATATCTCTGCTTAGAACACTCTGTACAACAAATGTATATTACCTATTATGTGCCAGGTATCAAGGACACAGCTATAAACTAGAAAGATGGTCCCTGGAAACATTGAGCATGTATAGCCTAACAGGCAAGACAAATATTAAGCAAACACTTGCACAAATAATGTTAAATACAGTTGTAACAAGTGCTATAAAGAAATATGGAATTTTGTGTAAGTACATAATAGATCCCAAGTAAGCAAAGAGCAAAATGATCTCAGAATGTGAGAATAACCGCAGATGAGAAAGAGCTTGGCTTAATGGATACTATATTTAAAATAGCTTGAAAAATCGCTCAAGTTCTCACTTCCTAATGTAAAATATCTTTACAGTCATACAATCATTGTTTCCATTATCAACCAATATCACATTGTTTGGTGATTCTTTTCCATGATACATTCTTTCGACAGTGTATTTGTTATTTTTTGTTTCTAGAACATTGGAACTTATGATTACTAGTCTTTGATGACCTTCTATCTCTTCCAATATGACCTTCTGTCTCTTCCAATATTAGTCTAAATATTCTTGTCATTTTTATTATTCCTTTTTAATATAATTTGCATTGTATGCAATCACTGAGACTCTAATCAGAGCATATCGACAATACTTTTTATGTGACTGAAGTCTCAAAACACTTAGACCTGCCGCCCCCAAATGCAAAGTTAAGCAATAATATCAGAAATGTGAAGTCTACCATTCCATACTGTAGAATATTTAGATTTATTATTTTCTGTTACTGTTCACTGTTGAGAAGTTAGTGGAGATTGTACTGTCTTTATGAGTGAACTTTATTGCAACAAAAGGCCACAAAATGATACTATTTATCCCCGAAGCACTTTCCTTCTGGTTGCATTTAAAAGGAATGTGTTGACACTAACAACTTCTCTAAAGTCTAGAGCATGTGGTGCAATATACCTTGGTATTGTCTATCTGTTATGGCTTTGATATTTCTACATGATGCAGACACTGAGACAGTTTTTATGTTTCTAAGATACAATTTAACAACTAAGTAATTTAGGTTGAGCATTTAAAAGGAACTGTGTCATGCAAAAGACATGAATAGGACAAAACCAAATGCTTCAATGCATACTGTTTCAAAAGAAAATTTGAAATTATTTACAAAATGAAATCTTCTTAAAGAAGAAAAGTATTTTTCTTTTTCATTTTTTTAACTATTGTATCTCATAGCTACTGAGACTACCAGGATCTTTTTCTGCAAAATGGGGATAAATAATTGTGCTTATTTCATAGAGCGGTATCAGGGTTACATGAAAACAGCACGACTGACAGAGATATAGTACATCAGCCATTCTTTTACGTATTATTTTTGGCCAAAAGCTCACTTTCTTTAACATTTGACACAATTCTGCCTTGAGGTTCATTTAACTTAGTTTATATATGCTCCGCGGCATGTGGGAGCTTCCTGGACCGGGGCACGAACCCGTGTCCCCTGCATCGGCAGGCGGAATCTCAACCACTGCGCCACCAGGGAAGCCCTTGAATGATTTTTTTTTACTGAAGAGGAGTTACATGTGCATATATATGTATGCACATAGATTAATATAAATTGTCAGTTGTATAGAATAATAGGTAAATTTTGCTTTGCAAAGGAAAGTTAACTTATGAAAAATCACCCCCCTGTTGGCAAAACGTTAGATTGAAGAAACAAAAACATGCTGTATTCATCTCAGGATAACTGGTACTTACCCCACCGAGCATGAGACATTGGGCACAACAGTTATTTGGAAAAATTAAATGAATGAATCCCTACTCTTCACACTGTTGCCGGCCTTCATCATAGCAAAAAGCCTAATACTCTCTTACTTCTTACTCTGTCTTCTTGTATTGTTTTCTTCTGCCACCATGACGTTTATGTTACTACTTAGATAGAATTCTAAAACACTGTTCTGTGTATAGCACTCCATTAATTACAAATCCTTCATGATTCAGTAAAATTTCTCAGTATGGTGTTATAGATCATTTATGAAATAGTCCTAATCTGTAATTCTTTTCTACTTACTCTCCCTCTTATAATTCCTATTTTCCATTCTCTCAAAACTCTTGATTCTATTCCTTCCCAGGCCTTCCCCATTAAAAAAGTACAAAATCTGTTGTCTAGTTGTTCACATAAAATTTAGAATCAACTTTGATTCTTCTTTCCTTACACTTGAAATATCAATCTGTCACACATAAGTGATATCATACAGTATTTGTCTTTCTCTCACTTAGTTACTGGGTTGGTCAAAAAGTTTGTTCAGGTTCTTCCATAAGATGTTACGGAGCAATAACTAAGCATAATATTCTCTAGGTCTAGCCACATTGCTGCAGATGCTACAAATGGCAACTTTTCATTCTTTTTTATACTCCATTGTGTGTGTGTGTGTGTGTGTGTGTGTAATACTGAATAATACACCATTGTGTGTGTGTGTAGGTATGTCCCCTTCCAGAGCCTATTTTATTTTAAAATGTGGTCATTTATTTTTATAATTATAGAAAGTGTTTTTCTATTTATAAATCAATAAAAGGCATTATAGAATCTTTGGAAAACTTAGATGACTAATAAAATCAGTTAAATTCAGTAGCCAAGAGGTAATGTCATTTACCAACTATGGATGTGTGTGCATCTGTGTGCTTGAGAGTGTGTATATGTATAAAATGTATTACTTTTGAGGCTTCCCTGGTGGCGCAGTGGTTGAGAGTCCGCCTGCCGATGCAGGGGACCACGGGTTCGTGCCCTGGTCCGGGCAGATCCCACATGCCGCGGAGCGGCTGGCCCCGTGAGCCATGGCCGCTGAGTCTGCACGTCCGGAGCCTGTGCTCCGCAACGGGAGAGGCCACAACAGTGAGAGGCCCGCATACCGCAACAACAACAACAAAAAAGTATTATTTTGAAACTGTTTCTCTCAGTTAAGAATTAAGAGTATACATTTGACTTTTGTTGGTATAGGTGCTTTTTATGTCATTATCCTTAATTATCCTTAACTCCCTAATGTTCAATCAGATGGATCTGTCAAAATATGGAACCAGGTTCAACATTTTGATTTTGGGGGGTTATTTCATAAATAATTTGTATTAATGTTATCAGAATTCATTTAAATTATCTGTCATTTGCATGTACTATCAATATATTTTACTAAAACAGAATATTGGTTCCTGGGTCAATCATAATAATACCTATTGTTCATTAGGTTTTACTATTTATGAGCAGTATGTTCAGAATTTTTACAAATATTAACTCACTGAATAGGGAGCAACCACTTCAGATAGGTACTATTATTATTGACAATTTTGACAATAAAAAAACAAAAGTTAATAGTTATAAAGTGTTTTACACAGTTATTAGCTAATGTTAGTTTTAGTAAGTTTTGTAAAATTGATGTGAATTTGTATATGTAACTATGGTGATATAATCAGTTAAAGGCCTTATTTTGTAATGGTAGGGGCTACCTGCTGGGACAGAAACTGCTTAAAAGTATATAATTTTTGGATTTCTCTGCAGAGCTCTAATGCCAATTTTTGCCCAATTTTGCCCTATCACAATAGTGAAGTAAATAAAATTCAGAATTAAAATTTCGTATCCTCTATTTCCTAGAATGTTAGATTCTGTCCCCATCCCCCAAGCAGAAACTGTTTTTTCTAAAAAATGAGAATGACATAAACAACCTAGAGTTTTTACTTTAAGTATAGCAATGAAGGATAAAACAGTCCAAAATTATGTACTGAGGTGCAGTTCATATCCACCCAGAATGTTAAAAAATAGTTTATATAGTGCTATACATATTGTCTAAACATCAATAGTTGCTGTCCACCATTGGTTTCCAAAGCATTGAGGTTTATAATATAAAATACTGGTTTCTCCAGAATTCTTGACAAATGGTAACACTTCTTAGTCTAGTTGAAGCCCATGTGCTCATGGGTTTTAGAAGCAGTTGATAATCTACATTTCTTTGTCAGACTGAGCACTAGGTTGTATCCTATTGTCTCCTTATGTAGCTAATGGGAGAGTGGAATAAACTATGCAGCCAGGTCACTTAACTCCTCTTTCTTTTTGGGGGAATGATAAATTTTGGGATGTGAATCATTGTTTAATGTCCTTTTACTTATTTTGAAATATACCATTACATTGTATTGTTTTGAAAGATTTCCAGAAGACAATTAGTGATATTACAAACACTAGTGATAATATACCGTGATCTTAAAAAAAAAAAAAAGAAAGAAAAAGAAAAGGTGACTTAAAGTCACAGAAGAGTAAATAACATGGTCTTACCAGAAAAGCCATCCATCCATCCACTTTCTCATTTGTAAATTGCTCAATGCCACTATATTATATTACTGTAATAAGATGCCATATCAGACTTCTTAAAGCATGTGGGTCCAGGATTTTTACCTAGGGACTTCAGTAATGCAAGAATGTTTTGCATTTGAGAGCAGGGACACCAGTATAGCCAGGAGGTACATATTGAGCATCTATTAATTGCCAGAGACTATAAACTGTGACTATACTCAAAGGTACGACACCCCAGGCTTTGGAACTCACTGCCCAGTGATAGTGACACATACGCAAATAAATTATGCACACAGCAATATACATAAGAGGCTTGATGAAGCATTTTGAGAGTTTCAAATAATTTCCTAAAGGAAAGGATAAACTCCAGTAATAGCATGTGGGAGTTAGGTGTGATGCAGAACTTAGTTCTTAAACGTAATGCAGAACTTAGTTCTTAAGTGAAGTGAAGTGTACGTTATTGACAATGGAAATAATTTCCTTCATTTCGAATTCTTTTTTTTTTTTTGCGGTACGCGGGCCTCTCACTGTTGTGGCCTCTCGCGTTGCGGAGCACAGGCTCCGGACGCGCAGGCTCAGCCGCCATGGCTCACGGGCCCAGCCGCTCCACGGCATGCGGGATCTTCCCGGACCGGGGCATGAACCCGTGTCCCCTGCATCGGCAGGCCGACTCTCAACCAATGCGCCACTAGGGAAGCCCCGAATTCTTTGATATTCTCCTAAATTAAAATAAATCAAAATGCTTAATCCTGTTTTCTAAAAAAAATCATATGGAAAACTTGAAAATATTTATAAACATATCGTGTTATTGTAGTTTTCCTACTTTATAATATTAGTATATGTGCCATAATATTGATTTTTTTTGCCATCACCTTTTTATTATCAAAAGATTTTAACATGCTATGCCTAGTTTTCCTCTGTTTCCACCCAGATCATCTCGTCAAACCTTTTTTGGTTATTCTTACAGACCTTTATTATATTCATATATGTGTATAATACATCATTTATTAATAAAAGTATTTCTGTTCCTTGCATTTTTTTTTCTTTTTAGTACATTATCTGACTTGGAGAGATATATCTGTGTCTTTGATTTTTATTTAAAAATGTTTACTGTAAGACCAAAAACTTGTTCATGGTAGAAAATTTGTAGACTACACTGAAAAAAATAAGAATAATGGACAGTAATCATTACAATTGCAAATTAAGAAAAAGATTGATAAAGAGAAAAGAGGGAGAAAGAGGAGGAACAATTGAAGGAGAGAGGAAGAGAGGGGGAGGGAGAGGAAGGAAGGAAGGAGAGAAGATAAGATCAAAATGTGCTAAGCAGAAATCTTAAGATGGGCCCCAAGAATCCTGGTCTCTCGTGCATACATACCTCGCGGTTATTTAATCAAACAGTAACTAGTTTATTCTGTGCTCTGTGAAAGATTTTGCAAACATAATTAAATTTGTGGTAATTTGTTATGCAGAAATAGAAAACTAATACAATTTCTGTCCAGGTACTCCTTTTTTTATTAAAAGTTAAAAAAATTAAAGGGTATTTAAATGAAAAATTAAAGCGCTTCTCAACATGGATGTCTCTCCCCACATAATGACTGATTCCTAGGCTATGTCTAAACAAAAACAATGTACACACTTTAGCAATTATGATTTAAATAAAATATACGCTATAGAAAATATTTTACTGCTTGTTTCTTTTTAACCTATAACTATATCTGGGCTATAGCTGCATAGCAGAAATAGAGATCAACCTCATACTTTTTAATATATGCATCATATAGTATGTTATGTGTTTTATTTAACCAGTTCTCTATTGTGGACACTATATTTGCTTCCACTCATTAGTGCAAAAATATGCAAAAATAAATTGTCTTCTCTTGCAAAAATTTAATTGTGATTGAGGTTATCGTTCTATTCAGAGTTACTGAGAATTTGAACATATGTTGCTTTAAAATTTTTCATATTCTTTGTGTATTTTTCCTATTGATGGTTTATCATTTTCTATTCAATTTATCATTGCTTTAACATTTAAAGAGTAGTTTATTAAGATACATTAATTTGTCATGAAGTATGTCCATTTTAGACTTTTATAAATATTTATAAATTGCCTTCCACAAAATATCCACAACTAATGCTTCCTCCAGCATTACATGAGGACATGTTTTTCCCTCATCTATATCAATGCTAGATATGGAATGATGGGTCTCTTGCTATTTTCTTCTCAAATGGTGATTCATTTTTGTTACCTTTCTGAATGGACCCTCTTTTCATTCAGTTTTTAAGTTACTGCCATGCGTATACAAGAAATTCTTGACTTTTATCAGCTGATTATCTGAAGAGGTGGTAAATTAAGTATCAATTTATTACTTTTGGTACATTTCAGTTGATTTTTTTTTTTGGCTTTTCTAAGTATTTAGCATATCATCTTAGATGATTACCTTCCAATATTTATAAGTAAAAAAAAATCCTGTCTTGTTTCATTGAGTGTTGATTGCTAATATTAGCAGTAATAGTAGACTTTTTCTCTTAAAATTTTTAAGTGAGAAGACTTTGTCCTTTTAATGTTGTGCAATGCATTTGGAAAGTTCCTGATACATATATATAGTTGAAAAGGTTGAGGTTTATTTATTTAATTACAAAATTTAGGAATATGTGCTGAATTTCCTCAAATATTTTTGAGATATTCTCATTTTTTGTTAACTTTTTAATTTAACTAATTTATAGAGTGGATTGAATAAAAAGAGTCCATTACGTTGAATGGTATTAAGTGCATTTATGTATATGCCATTGATCAGAATTATTCATTCATATATGGCTTGATTACATATGCTAAAATTTATCTTAAAATATCAACTGATATTCATGAATAAGATTGCTTTCCAATTGTTGTTATTTTTTATTTTATTATTTTGGAATATGTGTTGGAGTAGTTTCATTGAATAAGTTTGGAGTCTTTATGTAACATCTCCATGGATTAAACATTTTAATAGAAGTCACTTCAAATATCATCACATGATTAATTTTTAAGCAGTGTACATTGACCACATTTTGCAACTATTTAATGTACATATTTATAATTTTGTGATTTGTAATTTTAAAAATTGATACTCATCTCAAGAAGCATGCACTTGATTTTTCATATATTTTGCCATAAATTTCCAGATACATAATGTATTTTTTTTGTTTTTTGTTTGTAAAACAAACATTTTTGTTTGTTTGTAGTTAGCTCCAATTTGGACTTAATGTTTCTTAAGCTAGAAGAGTTATGAATTCTTGGGGATTATATAGTTATTGTGCCATTTTACAGAAGAGAAAATCTAGGAACAAATAGTGACACAGTGTACTTTTTTCTTTTTTAATATGTTATTACAAGATATTGAATACAGTTCCCTGTGCTGTACAGTAGGACCTTGTTGATTATTTTATAAATAGTAGTTTGTATCTGCTAATCCCAAGCACCTAATTTATTATGTTGAGATATGTTCCCTCTGTACTCACTTCAGTAAGAGTTTTTATCATGAATGAATGTTGAATTTTATCAAATGCTTGTTCTGCATCTATTGAGGTAATCATGTGATTTTTGTCCTTTCTTTTGTCCATGTGGTGTAGCAAATGATTGATTTGCCTATGTTGAACCATTTTTCTGACCCTGGGATGAATCCAACTTGATCATGGTGTATGATCTTTTTCTATGTGTTATTGGATTTGGTTTGCTAATATTTTGTTGAGAATTTTTGCATCTATATTCATCAAAGTTATTGGCCTGTAGTTTTCTCTTTTGGTATTGTCTTTGTCTGGTTTTGGTATCAGGGTGATGGTGGCTTCATAGAATGACTTTGGGAGAGTTCCCTTCTCTTCAATCTTTTGCAAGAGATGAGAATGATCAGTATAAGTTCCTCTTTGTATGTTTGGTAGAAATGCCCAGTGAAGCCATCTGGTCCTGTACTATTTTTGCAGTGATTTTTTTTTATTACACATTCTATTTCACTTCTAATGACTTGGTCTGTTCAAATTATCTACTTCTTCTTGATTCAGTTTTGGTAGGCTGTATGTATCTAGAAACTTGTCCATTTCTTCTAGGTTGTTCTATTTGTTGGCATAAAATTGTTCATACTATTCTCTTATGGTTGTTTGGTATTTCTGCTGTATCCATTGTTATTTCTCTTCTTTCATTTCTTGTTTTGTTTATTGTATCCTTTCTCTTTTCTTCTTGGTTAGCCTGGCCAGAGGTTTGTCGATGTTGTTTACCCTTTCAGAAAAACAGCTCTTGGTTTTATACATTTGTTTATTGTTCTTTAATTTCTGTTTTATTTATTTCCTCTCTGATCTTTATTATTTCCTTCCTTCTGCTGACTTTAGGTTTTGTTTGCTCTTTTAATTCTTTAAGGTGGTAGATTAGTTGGTTTATATGAGAGTTTTCTTATTTTTTTGAGGAAGACCTGTAGTGCAATAACTTTCCTCCTAGGACTGCTTTTGCTGCATCCCATAGATTTTGTATGGTTGTGTTTTCATTGTCATTTGTCTCAAGGTATTTTTTAATTTCCTCTTTGATTTCATTGTTGATCCATCGGTTTTTTAGTAGCATGTAGTTTAGTCTCCATGCAATCATTTTTTTCTCATTTCTCTTTCTGTGGTTGATTTCTAGATTCATGCCATTGTGGTCAGAAAAGATGCTTAAAATAATTTCTATCCTCTTAAATTTGTTAAGGCTTGTTTTGTGGCCTAGTACGTGGTCTATCCTAGAAAATGTTCTATGTGCACTTGAAAGGAATGTATATTCTGTTTCTTTTTTTTTTTTCTTTTTAATGTAATATCCTGAAAATATCAATCACGTCTAATTGCTCTATTGTATCATTTAGGGTCTCTGTTGCCTTATTGATTTTCTGTCTGGAAAATCTGTCCGTTGATATTAGTGGTGTGTTAAAGTCTCCTGCTGTTATTGTATTCCATCAATTTCTTCCTTTATGTCTGTTAGTATTTATGTATTTAGGTGCTCCTATATTGGGTGCATACTTGTTAACGAGTGTAATATCCTCTTCTTGAATTGATCCTTTTATCATTGTATAGTAACCTTCTTTATCTTTCTTTCTGGCCTTTCTTTGAAAGCCTATTTTGTCTGATATGAGTGTTGCTACCCCGCTTTCTGGTCATTTCCATTAGTATGAAATATCTTTGCCATCTTCTCACTCTCAATCTATGTGTGTCCTTCACCCTAAAGTATGTCTCTTGTAGGCAGCATATTGTAGGCTCTTGTTTTATTATCCAATCTGCCACTCTATGTTTTTTGATTGGAGCATTTAGTCCATTGACATTTAAGGTTATTATTGATAGATATGTATTTATTGCCATTTTAAACCTTGTCTTCCATTTGATTTTGTATTTCTTCTTTGTCCCTTTTTTCTTTTTCTTTTTTATTTTGTGGTTTTATGATTTTATTTTGTATTTTGCTTGAGTTTTCTGTTTTTGGTTTTCATGAATCTACTGTATGTTTTTGATTTGTGGTTACCCTCTTTTTCAAGTATGTTAACCCATTACTATATCTAATTACTTTAGACTGGGAGTCATGTAGGCTCAAACACATTCCAAAATAAAAAACAATGTACATTTTCTTACACCCCTCTCCCACATTTTGTTATTTTGATGTCCTCTTTTACATCTTCATGTCTGTCCTGACATAGTGTACTTTTGATATAGTTATGTCTCATTTATTTCTAACCTTGCCTATAGAGCTAGAAGACTGATTATTTAGTCACAATGTTATCCTGATACATAATTGAGGAAACCTGGTAACAGATGCATAGTGAAAGCTTTTGTAGTTGTGTCCTCTTTCCCCTAATCTTATTTATAAAGCTAGCAGAGTTCTTAGGCACTGTGGTTAGTAGCTGATACTTTTAAAGCATCGCTTCTGTTTCAATTATGTAGATATTAAAATATATTAATCTAATCAAATACTTTGGTTTAAATTTAAAATTCAAGTTAAACTTTAACATCAAATAATTTAATCAGTAATAATAAGCTAACAGGTTAGTGTTAGTTTTTATAAAAGTATTCAATTTGTACATTGCCACTTATATTTTAATGTCTCTAAGAAAGCAAGAGAATTTTAAGAGTTTATTTAGTTAACACACACTGTTCCCTTATTATGCAGAAGAGGCAGTGAATGAAAAGGGTGATGAAAGTGTGAACTTTTTAAGAATCAGTGATCAAACCTCATATCCTTATTCCCAGAGCTTGACTCTGCTATTTATATGGAGATACTATAAAATCATATCAATGCTTTTCTCTCTGACCCCAAAATATATTAAATAAGGTTGACTGGTAGGCATATTTGCTTTTTGATGTGACATATTTTTGAAGGCCTGCAAAGATTCAAACAGGTTACAAACGAATTTTTTTTTTAAATCCCTCTGAAGTTTTGACAAAAGTGGGACATGTCTCAGTAGTTTTCTATTTTCTGTTATTTGTTACTTTCTGAGTCCAGTGGCCCATATGTCAGAAGAGCTCTAAGAAATTATTTAGCTCCTCTGGGATGTATAAGGGCAGAACCACATGCCCTTCATTATTTGTATGTACAACATACATTTTCTTCCTTCTAATACTTCCTGGTTCCCTTTAACTTAAAATCACTGACTCTTCCTTTGAAGAAAAGCATCCATCCTTGTTGTTAGGAAGAAAGCTGTACGCTAACACTCTATTTTTTCTTCAGGTGAAGCTAGGTGAGCATGATGTCTCCTTTACTTCTTTCTAAGGCATGAAGGCACAGGCTCAACATTTTTTCTATCAATTCCTTGGCGGTTTCTGTTTGACAAAGTCGGAGGAAGAATTTACCTCCTCCCTCAGGCTTACAGGTTGTAAGGTTCTCAGAGATTTCCACTGCATAGCTTTCAGCAAATTCTTGTTTTGAGAAAAAAAAATCAAAAGTAAGCCATGTAAAGTGTTAGCAACAAATCTGTCTCTATAAACGACATAATCCGTCCCGACAAGTTACAGTCTGTTATGTGCTAATATTTAACCGATTTTCATCTCTTAATATCACAATGGCTCAAAATATTTGGTGAATTCATATTTTTGGTTATGTTATCCACCATTATTTGTGTCTAAGTGGGGGGCTTTCATATCATCTCATTCTACCATGTAGGATAGAATTATTTTCAAAAATGTGAAACTTAGCCAGGTTGTCTCTGGGAGTAAAATGAGAGATTCAGAAAACGGAGGTCAGAGGGTATATGAATAGGGAAGAAAATGATTTTTCCTTCTATCTATGGTATCAGATGAATAGACCAGTATATTCTACATCCATTTCATCTTTCACCAGTTGGCTTTCATATCTCATAATTAAGCATATTTCTATCTTTAGTCTCCCTATTTCAAAAAATTTGCATTCTCTATTATGTATATGTAACTCATGTTTATAATTATTGACCTTCCTAGGTGACAGTGGCCTGAAATTTAACTGGAATTTGGAATAATAACCCCTAGTAATATTTGTGAACCTCAGCTCCACTGGTTGCGGAATATGGGTTTCAGAATATAGATGTGAATGCAATGGTCTCCGTGTTCTTACCCAGATTGCCGTTTTTCTCTCATTTCCCCTCTCAACCCCTAACTTTATCCTTTGGTTTTTATTAATATAATCATTACATAGTCTGTTGGGCTTGGGATTGAGTTTATTTACTCCAGAAGGAAAGGAAAGCACAGGGAAAACATACAGGTATCATTAGTCATTCTGATAATTTATGAGCTTCCATAGTCCTGCAGGCACACAGACTTGTAAACATCATAGTTTACCTTTCTTGCACACAAATGTAATTTATTTCTCATATAGCCCGAAAGTCAATTGTAATTTACAATCACTAATCTACTCAACATCCTGGAATCACTATTCTACCCTCTTAGACACCAAATTTTCTATATATTTATATCCTAACAATTTCCCATGTAACTAAAATTGTGGTTTTTTTCATTCTTTAAACTTACCTTTGAATTCAACATGTTTAGCACACAGTGCTCGGTGCTGGAGTAACATTTTACAAAAAGCACATTCATTTCATTTTATGTATTCAACAAATTTATGTTTAAGAGGGGAAATATTTTTGAAATACTTCCCTAGGTATCTTTTCCCCAATAGTCCACATACTTCTTTTTCTTCACATTTGCAGCCTCATTGTGGCTGAAGCAAAGATTTATCACCCCGGGAAGGGAAATGTGGGTACTGCCAAGAATGGTGATTTGCAATCCTAGATGCCCTTTAGAACCAACCACCTGGGAACCGTTTAAAAATTGCCAGTGCCTGGGATCCAATCCAGACTAATTAAACCAGAATTGGGGGGATGGGTCCTGAACTGATTATAAAAGTACTCCAGGCATAATACTTTTCTGTTATGCAGCCAGAGTTGAGAATGATGGATCTAGTAAGAAATGGATGACTTGTCAACTTAATGAGATTCCTATTTCTTAAAATCCGGAATATCCTAATCCAAACTTTTGAAATTCAAGGGAAATTATCTACTTACCTATAGTTGGAAGAGATGGAAGTTAGTTTTATTATTGATGCTATGCATTTATAATTTAATCTATTAAATACTTAATGAGCACCTACTATATATATGCAAGGAAAGTGTGATTAAAAACCACTCCTGGGAGCTGTTGGTTTGTTTGTTTACTTTGGGTCATAAATGAGTCCAGGATGGATGTATGAGTCTCTTTCACAGTGGAAAAGAGATGGTAGTAGAGTGAAACTAGTATCTGAGTAGGATTTAATAAAGGAGCCGTTTATCATGATGTGGGCAAAGTTTAGGGAAATCAACAAGGAAAGGGGCAGGACCCTCGAGCTGGCCAGTAACGGTGAGAGACATCAGCGTTCCTAAGCCTGAAGGGGCCAGTCAGCCTGGCTGTATTGGGAAGCCTTCCTGACAGAAGCAGTGAATCTCTCGAGGGTGATGCAGCCAGTCCCACGAAGACCCTGGGTGATTCTAAGTTAATTCTAGTTGAGTTCCTGCCTCATACAGCTCAAATAAACCCAATAAAGGCAAGCAACTTACTGTGGAATAACAGTGTTAAGTAAGAATTTGGCTTTGACTTTAACTAACCATATAGCATCTTAATGTTATTTTGAAATTTCTGTTTTCAGTTTCCTATAGAGATGTGATTTGGGCACAGTTGAGGGAAAGATGCAAAAAAATGCAAAACCAAATCAAAACACACATAATGTCTGTGCCCTTATGGTTATTGTAGACTGAAGCCCTGGAGTACTAGGATGAAAATGTGTCCCCAAGGTATATTTTGATTGACTTTCACAGGGTCTCCACGCCCCTGGGGGGAGGATCTGAATGTTTTTTGACAGAGAATTGTGCACTTCCCACTTAGTTATTATTCTGTCTACTACCTCTATCCTACAGACCATCCAATTCAGTGATTTTCTACATGAAGTCTCTGGGGCTTCAGTTATTGGATGTTATGATCTATGATCTCTTAGATGATGAAAAATTCAAATAGGAAATAAGTTAATGGGAAAGTCCAACTATTAGGAGAATCTCAAAGGAAAGTACATGATACGATGAAGATGATACCAGGTGTGTTAGAGAAAATTTCTCATAGCAAGAGATTTTGTAAGTTTGTATTTGAAAATGTGTATGAGATTTCCTAGGTGGATTGGGGGTTTGAAGTAGAGCAATAGAAACAGAGCAAACGTGAAAATTCTTGTAATGCAGAGTTTCTTAAAGTGTGATCTGTGGACCCCTGAAGGGTCCCTGAGATCCTTCCGGTCCATCTGTGACATCAAAATTATGATGTTTCACTGTGTTGAGATTTGCACTGATCATGCAAAAAACAATGGTGGGAAATACTACGGGCCTCAGCACAAATCAAGGCAGGGCACCAAGGTTTTAGTTTTTTACCATCACTCACTTGCGGAATGTAAACATGCCTGTTTCACATAAGAATGGCCTTGGTAAAGAATTAAAAAATTATATTATATAGTGATGCTTCAGTACCTATCTTTTTGATATTCTGTTGGACAGTTGAAACCACTGATAAAGCACTTCTCTTGTAAGTTCTTGTGTTGACAAAGAGCATTTACATGATCTTTTCTGTTGAGAGTGGAACTAGCTACATTTTTTTTTTTTTTTTTTTTGGTGGTACGCAGGCCTCTCACTGTTGTGGCCTCTCCCGTTGCGGAGCACAGGCTCCGGACGCGCAGGCTCAGCGGCCATGGCTCACGGGCCTAGCTGCTCTGCGGCATGTGGGCTCTTCCCGGACCGGGGCACGAACCTGCGTCCCCTGCATCGGCAGGCGGACTCTTAACCACTGCGCCACCAGGGAAGCCCCCCTAGCTACATTTTTTTAATGGGAAACCATTTCTACATACAAATAACGGTGTGGTGAAAGTAAGTCAGAATTGGTTGCTGAGGGACAATTTACAGAGGGCCTTTTAGGCATTAAAGATGATGCCCTTTCACATAGGAACAAACAGAAGCCATTTAAGGAAGTGAACATATGTGGAGATAATTACAAAAATTAATTGACCAATTTCTCTTTAAATGAATTATTTCAAATTTAAAATTAGGCCTCAAAAACGCCCCTGCAAACTACCCACGTTTCTGAATCAAATTTACTTCCCCACTCCATCAGCTAAAATTTACTATATTATTTTATGTTCTATTTCTCATGTGTTTCCCATATGCCTTTCTCTATTCAAAGTTTAAGTTGGTAATCTCACTTGTTCCTCACTCAGTAAAAAAGAATTTACCAGATGACAAGTCCTTCATCATATTAAGAATATAATATCCAGGGGGCTTCCCTGGTGGCGCAGTGGTTGGGAGTCCGCCTGCCGATGCAGGGAACACGGGTTCGTGCCCCGGTCTGGGAAGATCCCACATGCCGCCGAGCAGCTGTGCCGGTGAGCCATAGCCGCTGAGCCTGCGCGTCCGGAGCCTGTGTTCCGCAACGGGAGAGGCCACAACAGTGAGAGGCCCGCGTACTGCAAAAAAAAAAAAAAAAAGAATATAATATCCAGTCTTTAGAAGCTATCTCTATAAAGAGATGAGGAAACTACAGGCCTAATTGCCTACATTTTTTAGTTGCAGATTTAAAAGCTAGATCTACTGTCTGCCAGCCTGGCAAGATTTGTGCCTAATATATTTTTAAAATACTATTTATTTATTCTGATATTTTAACCTATAAGTAACAATATTTAGGGCAAAGCATTGGAAACTAGGAAGACATGTATTATCACTATATTTTCACAATCAATCCTGAAGCTAAAGTGTTTTTCTCTCTTGGAACAATTTTACCTTCGATGTGGTTCCTAGCCTAGAGCTTTTAGAGCTCTTAGTGACAGGTGATACCAGACCAGGCCACTTACCAAAAACAAAACAACAACAACAAAAAAAACGGAGACTCCCTTAATAGAGACTTTTTCCACATCAAAATTATAGAAGGTCAATTATTATTTTTTTTAGGCAATTTCAGTCAACAACTAGAGGAAACAATCTTCAGTTCTTCAGGCAAGTCAATATAAAATTCTTCATTTTTGTCATCAATCATTATTGTTGACCATTATCCCTAACTTCCTGTTGAAATTTCTTAAAGGTTTTATTTTCCTCATCTAATAATTTTCCTTTAATAAAGTGAATTAGCTGACCCTGAAAATATTCCTCTAACATGTTACTTGTAGAAGCTATGTACAGTCTTCAAATAAATGCCCATTTTTATCATTTATCTTTGTCTAGATAAATGATAAAATCACAAATGGATGGATATAGCATTTATCACAGAGGGGCTAAGAGGAACATTTATAAGGAACTTAGAGTTCAGACTTTGGATTAAACATCTCCATTACCCTGTACTTCCATTCAGAAGGATAAAAACAATTGAAAAATAGCTCTTTATCTTGCAGTTTTCCCCTTGAAATGTGAATGATCACACTGTGTGCAGCATGAATTCATAATTTTACCCATCCTAATACCGTAGCTACAGTTATGCATATATGCTATATTATATACTTTTTTGTGTTAAAGATGTTTATTTGCTATATATAAACATTTAAAATACTTAGCCTTTGGTGTTGCCCTTTTTTCAATTCTTTGTTTTCGAATACACTTTGTTTTCGAATGCCCTTATACACAGAGGTAACTCCAAATCTCTAAATCTCTGAGAATTCCAGTTTGATACAAACAAGGAAAAATTTTCCTCCTATTTATACCATTAAGTATCTGTCAGACCAATAAGAAATAAATGTATTTAGGGAAGTTATAGCAGCATAAAATCAGTAAGTAAATTTTGGGTTTAAAATATAGTTTAATGTATTGTTATTAATTGTTTATTTTACATAATGCGATGTTATTTATTCAAGAGTTTTCGATAGATGAAAACTATATATCAAGCTAAAATTCACTTCAGTAGCAGATTTCCACTTTTGGAGAGAAAAGTAAAGGAAAACTAAAAGATAATATTCATTAAGCAGATTCTAAAAAGGAAAAGATGTGGTGGGAAGTAAAGGAAAGCTCAGTTAGAGTAAAAACGTTAAACCTTAAGCTGAGTTGATAAAATATTAACTAAACAACCAGCCACACCTACTGGCATTTTAAAGTAGCATTCCCAGTGAGGAGTGCAACTGTGTGTGTGTGTGTGTGTGTGTGTGTACCCATTTCAATGTTGAATAGATTGGAACAGATTTAAAGTTATAGCCACAGTAGTTGCTTAACTGCAAAGAAATGTAAGTATAAAGCCATTGTTTTCCAGTTAAAATTATTGTTATTTCATAAATACAGACTAACTCTTCCCAAATTTTTTTTCTCGCATATGTTCTGTTTATCAGAACTATTTTTCTTAATCGAAAATTCTTCTGTTTCCAGCAATAGTAAGTTGCAAAAAGGGGCATCTGTTTTACCTCCTTCTTACGTATAGCCTTTACAGTGTGACTTTGCAGTTACTCCCATTGAGATGTGAAATCTAGTTCTCTTCCCCTTGAATTTGGTGTGTTGTTGTGATTTTCTTTGTCTAATAGACTGTAGCAGGAATGATGGTGTTCTAGTTCACAGCCTTGTTTGCTTCCACTCTGCATTTTTGGATTACTGGCTTCCATGTGGGATGCCTGGGCCAGCCTGCTGTAGAATGAGAGATTATGTAGACCAGAACCATGTCATTTCAGATGATGCAGCCAAAGCTCCAGACGTTTAAGAGAAATGAATCCAGATCAGTAAAGCTAACACAGAGCTTACATGCATCTGACAACAGATGAATGAGAGCATCCAGCTTCAACCAGAAAAACCACTAAGCTGAACCTAGCTGAAATTGGCAATCCACAGAATCATAAATAAATCCTTAGCCACTAAATATGGAGATGCTACGTTACGCAGTAATGACTAAGTTACACCAAAACCCATATTGAAGTGTGTTGACTCAAATGCAAGAACGTCCTGCTGTAAAACAATTTTTAATTAGTAAAACTGGTTATCTTTTCATTTCACTTCAAGGCAGGTAGATAAAATATATACAATTAGAAAATACACAAATTATCTGACTTTTCTTCTATTATTATCTTTAGAATTTTTATTTTTACATGATGTTTAAGTTTGCAAATATATTCTTATTATATGGTTAAGCAGGAGATTATGCTATTACTTTAGATATAAACCATTGTTTATTTTATACAAATTATTAAGTGAACAAAATGTTATTTCATGTGAATATTGAAGTTTGTATATATTTTGCATATGTATCATAAAACTGTTCCATCAGTCATATATTTTAACCTTTGCTTAGCTGCAAATGGAAATTACAAATAAATGGTATAGATTTAGTAAATCTACATTGAAAACTCAGCTGTTGTAAATTGACAAATAAATTGTACAGTTATTAAATAATTAAGTTCTATAATACTGAATTGTCTGCTCTAAGAATGAAATACAGTAAAATATAGTTAAATAAGATATCATTTTAGGTACTATTACTCCATTAATATGTGCTACCTTGGAAAAACTAAACTCTGACAAAATAAACTTCCACAACTGAATGAAGTGGCTCTTGTTCTGAAAACTTGAATTTTCTCTCAGAACTTACTTCATTTCCATGGCTCTTGTGTAGAACTCATATCCTATGTCACATAAAAATATTACATTTTAAATTCTTACTGAGAAATCCTTACTGTAGTGTATAGACACATAAGGATTGGGTAGCATGCATACTTAGGTAAATGTACAGAGAGATCTTCTTTGCAATTTTTAAAAAGAATGTGATGTATGATACTTACATTCTGTTTAAAATTGCATAGAAACACTGAACTTCATACAGTTCCTATAAAAATAATTTAATTTTGCATTATGTTCATAAATCATCTCTGGTGTTGAATACATATATAAAAAATGTAATGGATTCAAATAACGTAGAGATATGTATGTTCAACTTATTGATGAAAATACCGGATCGTAGATCCTCTTAAGAGTAGAGAGATTTCATGGTATATACTCTTTGTATTAACTCCCGGTTTATAAAAAGTTTCCTGGTTTATAATGTTCATTTCAGTTGTGAAATATTTAATGTCACAGGATGGCACTTGATTTAGCATGAAAGGGAATCTATAGCATGGACTTGAAATCCATGGATCCTTGCGTTTCAGTCCATACTTTTAAAACGTTGTGTCAGTTTTAACAATCACCATTAATTCACTTTGCTATGAGACATGTAATTTATAATTTACCTTGTTTTATGAACAACATAGTAACTTTTATTTTTTTTTTGCGGTACGCGGGCCTCTCACTGTTGTGGCCTCTCCCGCTGCGGAGCACAGGCTCCGGACGCGCAGGCTCAGCGGCCATGGCTCACGGGCCAACATAGTAACTTTTAAATTTCTATGTGTAATTTTTTGAAAACTGTTATTTTTATTGTATTATACAAATAAATGAAGATATAAAGGTGAGTGCTAGGGAGATAACAATGGAGAAATATCACAAAGATTTATTTTAATCTGAATGAAACCAGAAAATTGTTATCAGTAAACATCATTGATAAGAGTTTTTAATTTATTTAGAACAATGACTACAAAATTTCCCATTTTGGTTATATGACATATATTTGTGGATTTCCTTCTTTTTGGCTGAATAATATTCATATATATATTCTATGAATGTATATATCACAACTTCTTTATCCGTTCATATCTACAAATGTTATATCCTCTTATTGGATTGACCCCTTTATCATTATATAATTATATATATATATATATTATATAATGAGCTTATTACAGTCTTTGTAATAAAGATGCTGACATCCTTACTGATTGCAATAATTAAAGTTAATTAGGTTTAATTAATACAAAATAATTAACAGACTTTACTTGGAAAGAACATTGTATGATGTATCAAAAACATTTTTTCTAGTTCCAGAATTTATTATTCCAAATTATTTTAATGTCACCTATATTCCAGGCACATATTTTTTGATCCCCAATCTTGGGAATTCTTCAGGTGAAATTCAAAACTGGCTCTACAGACAGAGGGAAGGGAGAGACCAAAGGAAGAGGCTGACCATTTCAGATTGGTAAGTGGCAGTTTTGATAATGTTTATACAGAGGACTAATAGGGGTTCATTCACTTATTCAGTCCAGATTGTCTCAATAGCACATTACTCTCTCAAGTCTGCATCCCCGAAATGGCTGCCAATATGGGAATAGTAGGCAGAATGTACGGTCCAAGGACAGAGAGAGGGTAACAAGCTTCCAGTTGTCTGGTCCACCTTGTGGGTCAACTGGTGGTCAAGTCCTTCTGATGACCTCCTCCAACAACATTAAGAGGAAAAAATGTATATATATATATATATATATATATATAGAGAGAGAGAGAGAGAGAGAGAGAGAGAGAGAGAGAGGGAGAGAAAGATAGAGAGGGGCAGATAGACTATTTAAAATTTAAATTGTAAAATTTAGTCACTTTGAAATAGTAGAACATTAAATACATATGCTTTTTTTTCTTTAAAGCATTTTACCTAAGGATTAGATTTAAATTGATAGCTAAAAGATACCCTAGTAATTATCTAATTAAACCATATAATTTCATAGAAAAATTAAGGTAATCTACTGGGATAATAGAATCATTATCTAAGATTCTATGTTGAGACTCTGGATACAGGTACAAATGTTTGTTTTAGGAAAATTTTGCTCATTGATTATTTTATTTATATTTTCTTAATTAACCGCAAGAATGTTTTCACATTTAAGTTTTAATGTTATGTTTTTTCGTGTATGCTTTGCTAATTTTTAACCTTTAGATGCAAGTATAATTAATACATGTATAACCTAATGATTAAAACATTGAGTATGAAACAAGGCATGTGTTCTATGAAACCAAAAGTCACTCCTCTATGTCTATCATCTACAAAGAGATCATGCAAAGTTAAACATTTCAAAGGATTGCAGGCAAGTGAGGGGAACAATGTTAGTAGGTAAGGTAACAACAAAGAAGCAAAATAAATGAATATGATTTATTATGCTATTGATACAATGCTAAAAATAAATGTCACTAACATATAGACAGTTTTAAGTAAACAAGCTGACTTAAATAACTTTAGAAAACAGTGTTTTGACTAGAAACCCTAAGGCTAATGATTAAAAAATTGTAATAAAAACAAAAGCTGTATTAAGTTCTTCTGCCCATTTTTTAATTGAGTTGTTTGTTTTTCTGATGTTGAGTTGAATGAGCTGTTTATATATGTTGGATATTAACTCCTTATTGGTCATATCATTTGCAAATACTTTCCCCTATTCAGTAGGTTGTCTCTTCGTTTTGTCGATGGCTTGCTTTTCTGTGCAAAAGCTTTTAAGTTTAATTAGGTCCTATTTGTTTATTTTTGCTTTTATTTCCTTTGCTTTAGGAGGCAGATCAAAAAAAAATATTGCTACGATTTATGTCAAAGGGTGTTTTGCCTGTGTTTTCCTCAAGGAATTTTATAGTATCCAGTCTTATGTTTAGGTTTTAATCCATTTTGAGTTTATTTTTGTATATGGTATTAGAGAATGTTCTAATTTCATTCTTTACTATGTAGCTGTCCAGTATTCCGAGCACCACTTATTGAAGAGACTGTCTTTTCTCTGTTGGATATTCTTGCCTCCTTTGTCATAGACTAATTGACCATAGGTGTGTAGGTTTATTTCTGGGCTCTCTATTCTGTTTTGCTGATCCATGTGTCTGTTTTTATGCCATTACCATACTGTTTTGATTACTGTAGCTTTTTAATATAGTGTGACGTCAGGGAACATGATTCCTCCTGCTCTGTTCTTTGTCAAGATTGTTTTGGCTATTTGGGGTCTTTTGTGTTTCCATACAAATTTTAAAATTATATGTTCTAGTTCTGTGAAAAATGCCATTGGTATTGGTATTTTGATAGAGATTGCATTGAATCTGTAGACTGCCTTGAGTAGGATGCTCATTTTAACAATATTTTTCCAAAGAGGAAATTCAGAGGCCAACAGGCACATGAAATGATGCTCAACATCACTAATCATCAGGGAAATGCAAATCAAAACCACAATATCACCTCACACCTGTCAGAATAGCTATCATCAAAAAGAACACAAAAAATGTTGGTGAGGGTGTGGAGAAAAGGGAACCCTCATACACTGTTGGTGGGAATGTAAATTGGTACAGCCACTGTGGAGAACAGTATGGAGGTTTCTCAAAAAACTTAAATTAGAACCACCATATGACAGCAAGTCCACTCCTGGGTATATATCCAAAAAAACAAAAACACTAATTTGAAAAGATACATGCATCCCAGTGTTCATAGCAGCATTATTTACAGTTGCCAAGATATGGAAGCAACCTAAGTGTCCGTCAACAGATGAATGCATAAAGAAGGTGTGGTATATATATATACAATGGAATATTACTCAGCCATAAAAAAGAATGAAATTTTGCCAATTGCAGCAACATGAATGGACTTGGAGAGCATTATAAGTCAGACAAAGACAAATACTGTGTGATAACACTTACATGTGGAATCTTAAAAATACAACAGATTAGTGAGTATAACAGAAAAGAAGCAGACTCACAGATATCAGAGAACAAACAAGTGGTTACCAGTGGGGAGATGGGGATGGATAGTGTTAGAAAGCTTCTTTACAGAATAATTCCAAATGATATATTGATATGGGTTTCTTCCCTTTCTGAGATGGAGCTTATTCATCCCTCCCCCAAAATGGGCTGGAATTAGTGATTGCTTCCAAATAATAGAATATGGAAATGAGAAAATGTAACTTAAATAGAGAAATTCAGCAAACACCACCTTAACCAACCTTAAAGAAGTGATCAAGGTTAACTGCATCAGCAGTAGGGCATTTTGGTATCAACCTTTTGATACCTGACACAGTGTGAAGAAGAGCACTTCACCTCCATCTGTTTGTCCTCAAAATCCATAACCCAGTGCAACAGTGGGACAAAGAAAATAGCCACACCCCAATTGAGGGACTTTGTACAACTCTTCAGAACTGTCAAAGTCATGGGAAAACAAACAAACAAAAAACAAGGAGAATCTGAAAAACTGTCACAGAATAGTAGAGACTTAGGACACATGATAACTAAATGCAAAGTGACTATCTGTGATTGGATTCTGGAACAGAAAAAAAGGCATTAATAGAAAAACTAGTGAGATTCATATAAAACCTCAAGTTTAGTTAATACTAATGCACTAACATTAATTTTTAGTTTTGACAAATGTGTCATGGCATGTAAGATGTTAGCATTAGGGGAAAATGAGTAAAATATATGTTGGAACATTCTGTACTATCTTTAAATCCTTTCTGTAAAGCTAAAATTACCCCCAAATTAACATTTATCTTATTTATTAGAAAAAAATGAGAGAGAGAGAAAACATTAGGAACAGACCATCAAGGATTCAAAACTTGAGGAAATGAAAATTTTCATGATTGCACCAGAAGGAACTTCATCTCACCAACATGCCGGCAGATATAGCGGGAGGAAAATGAAATGAATGCTATAGGAAGGAAGTTAGGATTAACATCTTAAGTCTCACAACAGTTTAAGAAGCATTACTCTAGCTAGCAGCTACGTTTTATGTGAATTAAATTTTCTTTTTATAGTCTCCCCCACCACATAATTTATTTGAAGCTTGCCTTATTTTCAGGTGGGAATATAACTGAATTAAAATCATCCTTAATAATACAGTGTCTGATACAAAATTTGTGGCTTCCCTGAGTTGGGATAACAGGGTTTCATTCAGATAAACGGTGTGGAAAAGAGGTTGCTGTGTTAAATGGAGTTGTCCTTTCACATCTATTCTCTACACTTCCCAGCTGAGGAGCTTTTGAACAGACTCTTATCACTTCTTCTGTTTGACTTCAGTTAGGAAATAAGAGGGCGGAGGAGGGTAGAATTGTAATTGATAATAGCTGTATACTCCACAGAAGCCTCCTATTGGGGGGTTTCTCCTGCTGGTTAAGCTTTCTATAGCTTCTAGCAAAGGGTCCCTGCTTTGGGCTGAATTGTGTCTCCCCAAAATTCATGTCAAGGTCGTAAACCCCAGTACCTCAGAATGTGACTGTATTTGGAGTTAGGTCTTTAAAACAGGTAATTAAGATTAAATGAAGTCATTAGGGTGGGCCCTAATCCAGTGTGATTAGTGTCTTTATAAGAAGAGGAGATTAGAAAACACACATGCACAGGCAAAGGACCATCAATAAGCCCAGGAGAAAAGCCACAAATCAAATTAACCCTGCTGACACCCTGATCTCAGACTTCTGTGCTCCAGAATCATTAGAAAATAAATGTCTGTTGTTTCAGCCACCCACTCTTATAACTTGTTATGGCAGCCCTTGCAAATGAATACACTCCCACACCTGTCTCTTTTAGCACAGCCTCTTCTTACTACTGTTGCTAGTTCTGAGATGCTTCACCATCTCTTGTTGGTTTCCCTTATCCCTGAAAAATTTTGTAAGTTATTTTTAATCAGTCACCGAGATTTTAGTATATTATGTTATCTGCCAGGATCCTGTTGGATGTATTACTCATCACAAAATAAACAAAGTGAACAATCCTTTTCTCTAGATATTCTAAATAAAATATATGTCAGTTTTCTGGATTATGAATCACAAACTGGATTTTAAACAAATGTTCTCAATGAGACATAGCTGGAGTTTGGGGGTAAGTATTCCACTAATTATCATTCTCATGTAGCTTAGCATCTTTGAGTTTATATTAATACGATTAATTTATACGTATACCAAAATATATGTTTAAGTAGCCGGCCTCTTTAAATTATGAGACTCTTAAAAGAGTAAGTCAACATTTCTTTGCCAAATGTGTCACCTTCATTTTGAAACTCATTTAAATCACCATTTCTTGTCACACATAAGATAATTAATCCTATTGCTTTGTATTACATCTTGCTTTTGAGAAAACTGGTATAATTCATTTGGATTACTCTTTCTGTCTAAAAAATAAATCCTACTGTCTTCCAGTGATGATGAAGATTTGTCATCACAGGGTACTAAAGATCTTCCAGGAATGTTTAAATTGTAAATTTATTTTTTTTTAATTAATTTATTTATTTTTGGCTGTGTTGGGTCTTCATTGCTGCGTGCAGGCTTTCTCTAGTTGCAGCAAGCGGGGGCTACTCTTCTTTGCGGTGCGCGGGATTCTCATTGCGGTGGCTTCTCTTGTTGCTGAGCACGGGCTCTAGGCATGCGGGCTTCAGTAGTTGTGGCACGTGGGCTCAGTAGTTGTGGCTCGCGGGCTCTAGAGCACAGGCTTAGTAGCTGTGTCCCACTGGCTTAGTTGCTCCATGGCATGTGGGATCTTCCTGGGCCAGGGCTGGAACCCGTGTCCCCTGCATTAGCAGGCAGATTCTTTAACCACTGCGCCACCAGGGAAGTCCCAAATGTAAATTTAAAAGAAGTGTGTCAAAACTGGCTATATTAATAAAGGTGATTTTCGATTAAGTATATTGTACAGCTTGGTGACTATTCCAAAGTACTACTTATTGAAATAAGTATGTTAAAAGTTAATTTCTGCTTGTTTTGGTTTGTTTGTTTTTAGTATCTTCAAAATCTGTTATTCTCTGTGATATATTTACTTTAAGGAAACATGGATTATTAAGTACTAACAAAGTCTGAGCAGAAAAAAAATTCTTTATACTAAAGAAAAGAGAGAAAAAACATAATTTTAAATAAATTCCAAATTTTGAGGTTCATAGTATTGGCTTTTTTAGGCAATGCATTTCTTATTTACCATTTCTTATATTTGAGATATTAGAAAATTTCGAAGAAATCACTACATTTTTTTTTTTACTTGGCTCTTGCTAAATATTGTTGTATGGACAAGGCTTTGTAAAATGAAATGATTTAAGTTGACTTATATGTGTACAATATATATTTTCCCCATGACTCCAAGTTCAGGTGAGACTATAAACCCCTTGGATTGTGCATAAATGTTCACTAGGCATTGCTGCTTAAAATTTTTAGAAAGATAAAAATTATTTAGTCTTTTATGAAAGCATTGTCCATCAGGTTGCATTTAGAATGGTACAGAAAATTCATGAGAGTAACAATTCATGTGTCTGTCAGTCAGACTAAAATGGATACATTAGATTTCATAGAGAATCAAAATGAAACAATTGCCCTGCTGATTGTAGGACAAATCAGTGAAGCCTCTTACAACATCTGCTGGAAGTTGTTAAGTGTTTGCTGATATGAAGCCTGCCTTCTATTCCCTGCCATCACTCAGAGAAGTCCTGACCAGTTTAAAAATCAGTGTTCACAGATGCACATAAATCACCAGAGATTAGTGTTATATTTTCAAAAAGCTGACTTTTTCTCTTGTGCCTCTGAAAGTTTAGCAAATTATTTAATATTCATTTTCAGATTCAGAAGTTGATTAAATTATTCTGAAGATCTTAAGATAATCAACCAGAATTTGTCACCCAACTTAATATGTAAAGATAATAGTGATATTTACATTTTCTTAGCAATCAATAGTTTTCTTGATTCCTCGCTTTACACTGTAAAATTGAAACACTACTGGAATATAAGGAGAAAAGAGTGAGATGCAGGGCATCATCTTGATTGAAGATTTCCATGTGGTTGGCTTTGGCAAGAGGGTTAAGAATGACCAGTAGGATTTCAGCCCTTCTAACTTCACTTTTTATCCTCTCTGGTCTTTAAATTTAGCTCTATTTCATTTCTGTAGTAGCGCTTATTCCATCAGCTAGCAGAAACAGACATTTTTAAGAAAGTTATAAAAGTTCTCTTTTAGATTTACATGTCCTAATAAACATATGTTAACAATAATATCTACCTTAGAATGTAGGACTAATTTAGTTATCTATAAAATATACTGAGAACAGTGTCGAGACATATTAAGAAATACATAAATATTTTCTATCATCATCATTACCCTCATTATTATTATGAGAAGAGTTATTTGATTCACAAAAGTGTATTATAGACATCTACTTTGCTTCAGAAATTTAAAAAAAGACTCTGAAATATTTTCAAAATAATACAATAGCTTATTACCCAGTAGTATAACCTAAAATGTGATTCCTGAGTGTTCTGAGCCCTTGCGGTTTGACTCTTTTCCTCAGTGGAATCATCAGAGGATGCCCTTAAAAATTCTCTAGATTACAGCTACCTTTTCCTTTGGACCTAAATTATCAGTATCCCTATTAATGATAGTTAAGATTAATCCCCTTACTCATCAAGGTAACTCTTGCTGTTGCCTGCTAGTTCAGTAAAAACCTTATCTTCCTATTGAAGCAACCAATATGTGTATACCAGTGAAGTATTTCTCACTAGGAAAGCAAAAATTCTAAGCCAGATAATCCCAGTAGGCCAAGGAAGGGGGAGAAGGAAAAGCAGATTTTTTTGTTTTTGTTTTTTCAGTTGAATCATCACATGTAATAGTGAAAGATATGACTGCTTTTTCCATCTATTTTTGTTCTTTTCTTTTTGTTTTTATTTTTTAAAACTGTACGTTCTAACTGAAGGAGAGGAAACTCCATCATGCATTGCTAGTGTATCCCTAGAGCTACTCAGCTAACGTCTACATATATTATCAGCTGACAGGCTTCATTACTAAATTTTCAATATGTCACTTCATATTGTAAGGACTGTTGTTCTAATGTGAGGGGCAATATGATAGGTCCAATGAAGGAGGTGGGTTTTGTAAAAATGTATTTATCATATAAATAAAAACACTTTTGAAGAGTAGGAGAGAAATGAGGATAATATTAATAGGTTTACCACAAAAATTGGTCTAATCCAGGACCGCTTCAGACAATCCTGGATTTAAAGTCTTCCCACCAATGAATGCCATGGACCTCAACCTATCATATTAAATATATGTTCATACATTGAATTATTTGCATAAAATCATTGCCATTACTAGGTTTCTCATGATGTGATATAAGGCATTAAGCAAGTCCAAGTATGCTTGGACTAACAGTAGGTAGAAGAAAGAAATCCGTATCCCAAATAATCAAGAGTAAACCTTGCTTCTCCAAATGTAATCAACCTTCCATGATGTGTCTGCTGTGCTGTGAGACAGCACAGCAGTGTGGAGATCTAGAAATCCTTTTAGCTTTATTTCCATTCAGTGGAAAATGTTCAGATCAGCACAAGTGTGTTTTTTGTGGCTTAAAGATTACTTTAAAGAACGACGTCTCTTCATTCATTTTGGAAACAGTTATTTTACATACCCTAGAACACTAGATCAACAGAAATTTTACTGAAATGACAGACACATCTGTCATTTTATAGATTTAATTTTATGGAATTAATCCCCTACTTTCTGCCCCAAATAATTCTTAACAGTATATATTATACCAGATATCCTGTGTTCTCTAAGTACTATCAGTAGGGAGATGTAAGGAATTTATGCTGTAATGTCTCATGCGGTGTTGGACATTTAAGGCCCTTTTATTCTCATTTGTGTCTTAGAGCCAAAGGGTGACTAAAACCCAGTGTGATAGAATGAACATATGCTGTTATCTCTGCCTTCAGCTTCTGGTATTCTCTAACTATTGGAGTGAGAGGGGGAAACCCCCACATTTGACAGTTTAGGTGGTACTTATCAAAGCGTAGGGCTCTATTGATTTGCTCAAGTGAGGAGTACACGTCAGGTAAAAATCTCCGAATTTGAAGTTTCCAATTAATGAAACATGTTAAACCACTGTCTTTCTCCCAAAACCATGTGACTTCTTTTGAGAACAACCAGGAAATCTTATTTCATGTCTTTGTGGTGACACTAATCTCTGTGATTCCCCAAGTGAAATAGTATTGCCTTTGGTTGAGTATTTTGGGAGAAAGATGTTTCAATTTGGTCCCTCATGCTCAAATGATCATATAAGGATTAGAGCAAATATGAGAATTCTGCCGAATGCTATTACAAATATATGTTTAAAAACCAGAAAAATAATTTTAGGTAGGATTAAAAGACTCACTAAGAGAAATATTTATCACTTGACGAAGAAAGCTTCACTCTCAACAGTGGACCCCAGAGGTGTTCAGTTTGGCCAGAATTCATGAAGAGCTCAGAGCCAGTTTTGAATATTTTCTGTAATGTTATTTTCAAGATTTTTTTGGTGTCCTAGTACATATTTACTCTGTAAAAGTAGCAGCAATTATATTTGAGGAATTCTAGGAACAAGAATTATGGAACATACCTGCGATGTTTTATGAAATACTTTCTGAGACTTTGCTGTCCTGGGAATCCTGAGGTCCCAACTGAAATCAGAAAAGCCCATTTAACTGAAGTATCTCCCTACAGTGAACAGTGAATCTACAGCGACCAGGTTCATTATGGGGAATTCATTATGGTGGCCATAGACAAGACCACTATGGACTCTGTTCAGTAGATTTCTTAATGACTTGGTGAATGAATTGACCTCTGTGTCCATTCAGAGGACATTGTTTGGGGGCAGTGAGTGTCTTACACCTGATAAATCTACTCAAAAATTGTATTTCTCTGTGTTCTTAAAGTCTATTCACTACATTTTAATCAGGGATTTCTGGGATTTCAAATTTAGTCTTCATGGCCCACTACTGAATCCAAATATATCATCTAATCAAGAAGAGTGCTTATAAACACTCCCATCTGCTTGACCTAGCACACCGAGTACAGAATATCTGGCAAACGCACTCATATTCATAAATTCAAGCCAACCAAAATTACGTTCAACCTTAATTTTTTACAGCCTTCAGAAGCCATTCACAGATTTTCTTCTCCTGATTTTATTCTAAATAATGAAATTTAGAACAACTTTAGAGTCATTAAGTCCTTACATGTAGGTCTTCTGCTCCCAGGTTTGACTTGGTAATTCATCCACAGAGCATGATCTAATCTGGTACAGTCTGGAGAAAAGGGGGAGACTTGCATAATATTTCTTTCTTCTTGCAAGATTTTTCTTTCAGGAGAGGTTGCTAATGGATCTTCAGAAGGGAGAGGAAGAAATGATCCTACTAGCAAGGGAGACTCTTCATTATAAGATAATGTTCATGACAAAGTGATATTGGTTTTTTTCCAGCATCTAGAACAGGATGTAGAATGTAATAAACTCTCAAAAGAGATTTGTTGAATGAATGCATGAATTCAAACCTTCAAATTTGACCCCCATTCTCTTTTTCAATCAATTCCCAAATGTTACATAGAAAATCTAAAAGGTTATGAGTCCAAGTGTTATTTAAATTTGGCAATAGAGGATTTGAAATTTGATTTTTTTAATCAGTTTTCTTAGCTGTGTGGCTGAAAAAGATAAGACTGTACTTTAGCATCATTATAGAATTATGGAATTCAGCCCAATCAGAGAACATAGAAATGTGAAGTTTGCATCCTTTTTATTTAAGCAGAGTATTTGAAAGGATCAGCCTTCCTCTATAGTATTTGAAATAATAAAGTAGAAATACTGAATTTTCTACTGTGGCAGTGACAGTTTATTCCTGAGGTCTTTAACTCATTTCTCCATTCAGCACAAAGTGATTGGTGAGAATCCATCACAGCAGTGACACAGCAGTGAATAAAGAGAGATCTTTATCCTATGGAACTAACAGTTTAATAAAATGAGACAAGCAGTAAGCAAATTGAGTGAATATATGGCACATCTAATGAAGATGGATGCTATGTGAAGGAAAAAAAATAGTTTATAGGAGGATAGGGGGTGCTGGGAGAGGACATGGGTTGCTACTTTATATTTTCTGCCCTTTCCTACATTTTTCCAGGTGATGAAAGGGGATCACTTGATGAGTTGTTTTATAACTGCACTCCTTGAACTGACATAAAGCCATCCCTTGTCCTTAACTGGATCTTCACTGCTTTAAGTCCCACCCGTCCAGATGGCTTCTCCCACATGTACCCAGATAGCCTACTCTTTGTGTATAATCAGTACATGCACCAGTTGCTCTGTCATTCAGGTTTTGGTGTTGAGTGTGAAGGCAAAAAACAAAACAAAACAATAAGCAAACTGCAAAATTGAAGTAGGAAAATCAAATTATTAGAAACCGGTGTTAAGATCAATGGAAGCTCAAGATTGTTAGAGAAATAAAAATGTAATTACACAGTCACAGGGATAATACCCAAAATAGTAACACAGAATCAGTCCTCTCATGGCACAGATACACTGCAGTTTCTACCAAAATTCCACAATTGTTGGATACTAGATGCTGCTACCCAAACTGTTACCACATCTACCTTTATAAATTATTGCCACTCCCACAGCGCTTGCCAAAACTTGTATCATCGGATTTTGTTTAAATGATGGGGATGTGTTTATCTCATTTATTGAAATTATGATGCAATTATGACCTAGTCTCAAGGAAGATAAAAATTGCTGACTCTCTTGGTAGGTTTTGATCAGAGGATAGATCTAACCTAGATATTTCAATCAGAACGTTATAAATACAGAGGATTGGAGGCTTACCACAGTGTTTGAGTGGAGGATGAATGCCAGGAAAACTGTCACTAGAAATGCAGGAATCGTAGGAAAACAACACTAAGGATCACAGCTCCCTGATGCAATGAAATGACTCATTCACTAAAGAAGAGCCATATGCTTCTAGAAAAATATCTCATTGACTATCTGACCGTCACAAATTTTCTTTTTATTTTTTAGCAACTTTATTAAGGTATAATTGATATATAAACAACTGCACCTATTGTCTATAATTTGACGAGTTTGAAACATATGTACACACGATACCATCACCACAATCAAGGTAATAGACATATTCAACATATCGCAAAGTTTCCTTGTGTCTCTTTGGGGATTTTTTTGTTTGTTTGTTTTTGTGGTAATAATGCTTAACGTGAGATCTGCCCTCTTAACAAATTCTGAAGTGCGCAATACCGTATTTTAACCATAGGCACCGTGCTGTACAGCAGCTCTCTAGAACTCACTTATCTGGCATGGCTACAACTTTGAGGTCAGGCCTGATTAGTACTTGGATGGGAGACCATGAGCTTTCCGTCACTGCCAAAGCAGTAACAGCTTCTGCCTCTATTTTGGTTTATAAATTTCAAGCAAGTGATTCTTGTTGGTAAACTCTAACTCAGAGGTTTGCTGTAAGTGAACTTAGAGAATGTTGTTCTAAAGTTTCCAGACATTTTGATGAGGAGAGAACATAGAAAGGGGCTGGAACTGGAACACAGATGGCAAGACTCTATCCCGTGCATTCACTTCATCAGCCTTCCTGAAGCTAATCACAGGCATATGTACTCATACAACATTTTTTAAGGTAAAAAAAAAACAAACAAAAGTAATTATGTAATCACTGTTATGAATAAGAGCAGAAAGAGGAACTCTAAGAATTTAGAGGAATATTATTAGAACATGAGAAATGAAAAATAAACTGGTAGATCTCAGAAAAGAAATGAAAGAAAATAAAGAACCATTACAGTATTTATGTGAATATGAAAGCAGTACAAAAGGACATAGCACTGTTAATATAATAAATTAAGAAACATAAAAGGCACGATCAAAAATAGTGAGAGAAAGGAAATGAAAATTAACAAAGGGTTAAATAAATTCTGAGTGAAATAATTGAAATGGAAGGCAGGGAAGAAAATCTAACTTCTGCCTAATTGGTGTCCTTGAGGACAGAATTAAAACAATAGATTTAGAAAAGAGAGAATATTGAATACAGAAAAAATATTCCAGAAATTAAAAATAATTTTTACACATATGAATTAAAAGGGCATACGTTTTCCAAGGAGATAAAGGAGATTTGGCATACAATAATCAACACAAAGATACAGCTGGTAAAGGTACTGAAATTTTGTAATATAAATAAACAAATCTTAAAGCAGAGAGGCAAACAATTATAGTAATTTCTAATGGAAAATTTATATCCTACTTATCCCTTACTATACCCATTGGCAGAAAATAGTGACACAATGAGATGTTTCTCCAAGACATTTTGTAGTAAACAAACTATCGTTCCCCCAAAAAAGAAAAGGTAGCTGAAAACTGTTGGATCAAGTAAGAATTAGTTCCCATAAGCCCTTCTTTTAGAAAGTACTAAATACTGATATTCAAGCAAGCAAGAAATTAGTCAAACGATTTTGCCAAAATCTTGGAGGCGACTAGCGACCATTGACTATTACAAAATAATAAAAGTAATACCAAAATAAATACGGTCACAAGCAAGGGTATTAATGATATAAAACTGGCATATGTAGAAATGATGTAAAAATATGTGAATAAAAGTATATGCAGAAAACTACAAAACAGTGATGCTAAGTGTTAGTGACGATCTAAATAAATGAAGAAGTAAATCATGTATATGAATTGGAAGACTTGATATTCTTAAGATGTTGATTCTTCCCAGTTGTATCCATAGAATCAACATAACACACATCAAAATCTCAGCAAGCTATCTTGTGGATATCAATAAACTGATTCTAAATTTTATATGAAAAGTATAAAAATCTAGAATATCCAGCACAGTTCTGAAAAAGTAGAGGAATATTGGTGGACTCACATTATCCGATTTCAGAACTTACCGTAGAGGCCACTTTAATTAAGATAACATGACATTGGCAAAAGAAACGGTATGTAGATCATTGGAACTGACTAGAGAGCCCAGAAATAGATCTACACTAATGTAGTCAACTGATGCTTGACAAAAACCAAATTTCCAAAAAAGGAAATTAAGGAAGCGATTTCATTTTCAATAGCATTCAAAGTCCTAAATTAACCTACGGAAATCAGTGGCCTTTTCATATAAAAGCCACAGAGAAAATATATCAAAAAAGTTCCATTTACAATGGCCGAAACTGTGTTAAAGCCTCTAGATATAACACAAAATGAGCTTGATTTACATGAAGAAATATTTAAAATATTACTCCAAGACCCAAAGTGGCATAAATAAATATAATGCATAGCAGGTTCTACATAGTAATATTCAAAATGATAAGAATGCCATTTCTCTGTGTGTTCTTCCATAGTATAATGAAATCCCCCCAAGAATGAAAGTAATATTTTGTGGGAAGGAGACGAAACAATGAATCTGGTTTTAAAGGTCACATGAAAAAATAAATCAGCATGATCAGCTAAGAGCTTTCTAAAAAAATAGAGTATAGTGGAAAGACAGAAGGGGTTAACCCTATCAGGTATTAAAGCACAATGTAGAAATGCATAGATCAAAGTCAAAATTCTAGAAATAGCCTTCACACAATTCTGGAATCTACTATATGAATTATGGTACATTTAAAAACCAGTGGGAAGAAAAGATGGATGATTACATAAACTGGTGGGGAGACTGGAATGCCAGGTGGTTGGGGGGAGCCATATATTTTTTACTAGAGGCAATATTTAGCTTCTTGGAAAAAAATCTCTACCATGTATAATCTATATAGGTAAAACTTGTATATGTTATACTTACGTATGTTATATTTTATGTACTTACATATGTTATGTTTTATACTTTGTGTAAGTTCAAAGCATTTGAACCATATACCATATTACATTTGCCCCAAGAACTAGAACTATTTTAACGTTGGGACAAAGATGTAACCCTATATTTGCAGCATCAGATACGGAGCAAACTTGCGTGATCTGATGTTTGGATAGTTTTTTTTTTCTTTCATTTTCTACTCTATAAATTTATCAGTCAGGTTGTTTGTATAATTTCTGTTTTGGTTGTAAAAAAAATGCAGTAGAAGAAGGAATATATGACTTCTATTTGCAAGGTCTTTTTCAGAAGTAGAATTTGATGATGTGGAGAACTTACTTGTAATAAATAATCTTATTGAATACGTTAGTCACTATATTTTCTCTCCCTTATATTGATTTGCAATAAATATTGATTTGCAAAGTTTGGAACATTGAATGTGCTACATAAATATATTGATTGGGCAAATGAGATTTATATACCCCTGAATCTTCAAACAATCTATGAAATAATTATAATAGTGGTTTTCCTCATTAAACTGTACTTCAACATAGTGTCACTTATTTCTTTCTGTACATTATCTATACATTAAATTTGGACTTGATTAAATAATATATTATAAACAATAAAAGCTAATTACAACAGTTTAATAATTAAAACTGCATGATAAAATTAAACAAAAAAAATGTGTTTCACACGCTAAATTCAGTAAGTGGTTGTTTAAAAAATGCATAGAAATCAATGATCTTCTCACATAGAAGCAAACACCAGTAGCCTCTAAGGCCCAGATATATCAATGAATTGAATCAGGAGCAAACTCATCTGCTTCTAACTAATCTTTACATGGGATTTCTCAGTATATGCTCCGAGGTTCTTAAATGGTTTGGCTGTAAAAGAAGATTTGCAAATTATCATATTGCTAAAGAAATAGAAATTTGAAATCTAAGCCATTTTTCCTTTAACAAAAGAACCCTTGCAACATCTTCATGAAACCTTTAAGGATTCACAAGCTGAAGGCTGGCGAATGCTGCACTAAACTAAACAACTACCAGTGTTTTGTTCACCATTGTGTTTCTAGAGCTTAGCCTAGAGGATTGAATAAACGCATAAAGAATACATGATTACTGAAGTAGGAAATAAGGGAAAGAAGCTTCGCCAGCATGACTTGACACACAATAAGCTCCAATTACTTTCAAATTAAATGGCCTAATAAACATTAAGTTGTCCTAAGTAGAATTTTACTATCAGTTATATAACCTTAAATATTAACATGTTCCTAATGATTCTCTTTATAGGTTCTAAATTCTCAGGGTAGTAATGAAGCAAATGATGCACTAAACTTTGAAGGAATTTGCTGAATGGCATAAAGCTTGTGCGTGACAGTAGCAGAACTGAGACCCAAGTTTTCATAATGTATTTTAATCATTTTTATACATTTTAATGACAGTTATTAAACAGATATTTTGAAAAATAAATACATTTTATATAGACACAGCTTACACTATCTCAGAGTTTCAGTTCGTATCTACTTTTATTATTTTCCTTCTCATTATCTTTTCTGCTTCCTTTTCTCAAACTATATATCAAAACAATTAAAGTTAGAATGCATACCAATATAGTAGCAGATTTCTCCCAAACATTGATTCATAATATTGATTATGTTTCAAAGTCTTCATACTTTAAGGAATCAAAAAGTAGAAAAGGAGTTTTGGTTTTTTTTCTGTATCCTCAGTTGTGTTGCATGATGGATATAGTGTCATACTTTATCGACTGATGAAGGCCTTAACAAGAACTTATATTATGCTTTGATAATATGTATTTTAAATAATTAACCTGAAATTATGTATTACATGTCTTTAAGTTATTTACTGAACATTGTTTATGTTTGAGTAAAATGTGCTTTCTATACTTTATAACACAGAGACTATTCCAAAGAGAAAGAAGTGGGATATCGATACCTCTGTTAAAAAGCTAATTTTCAGAAGTAGCATGAACTAATGCCTAAAATACTTTCAAATAGGATTCTGTATTTTTCTACTGGGATTTTCTTAATACATGTGGCATGATCTTTATAAATAACAAAAATATCTGAAAGAAATTTCCAGAACTTGAGCATGAGAGAATGAGTCAATTAATGACAAGTAAAGGAAATAAAAGGTTATAAAACAACTTCCAAATTGTTCATAGAATTCCTTCACTTTTCTTTTTTATAATTAGAAAACTGGATATTGTCCCTAATAGAATTACAAGTCCAAAATCAATGGAAATGTTGATAGATCTCACAATTAGGCCAACTGAAATAGTAATTTCAGCTGTAAGCCTTATTGATGGCCCTTAATTTTTCAAATACATATTGCTTTAAAATATATTAAATTGTACAAGTTTATCAGTGTTAGAAAAACAGTTGCCCATGTAAGATTAGACTATGGCCCACAAGCAAATCTATTATAATTGACAGTTAAAAATGCACTAATTTTCTTTAATCTTTGCATAACATTTCTGTTCTTCAATACTGAAGGAACTAATTCTGTTTAGTTCATAAAAGTAACTATAATTTGCACATGGTTTTCATGAGGAAACAGTAATATACTGTATTTTGTAAACCGTGCCAACCACATACTATCTGGTGAATTCATTCTCCTTTCATGCTCTGGTCGTGCACATATTCATCCATTTAGTAGACTATATTAAAGATATGACTATTTTAAGTGTTCACATATTTAAAATGTGAATAGGTAACCACAACATTTCAAATCAGTAAGGAATTCATATCTAAAATATGCAAGAAATTCTTCCAAATAACATGAAAAATATAATTATCTGTAATCAGATAAATGCAAGTTTTAAGATGTGTTTTCATCAGCAGTGTATGAGTGGTCTATTTTCTCTGCATCCTCACCAGCATTTCATGGTGTTACTGTTTATTTTTCAGCTGTTCTGACAGTTAAGTAGTGACACTCAAAGTAGTCTCAATTAGCATTTTCCTTAAACTAATGACGTTTAACATCTTTTCATGTATTTGTTTGCTATCCATATAGCTGCTTAGGTAAAATATCTCTTCCTCAGTAGTGTTTTGTTGTATCCAGTATATAAATTTTGTATACAGTTTGTGAAATTTACATCTAAGTGTTTTTATTTTTAAGAAATTACAGATAAAATTGTATTTTTCATTTCAGTTTCCACATGTTGATTGCTAGTATATAGAAATATACTTATATTTTGTATGTTGATCTTATATTCTATGAACTTGCTGAACTCACTTATTAATTCTAAGAGAGCTTCTTCGAGATCCCTAGGGTTTTTCTAAGCAGAAAATACTGTTATCTGAAAATAGGAACAGTTTATTTCTTCCTTCCTAGTATACATGTCTTTTGTTTCCTTTTTTCCCCTTATTGCACTGACTAGACTTTGAGTATTATGTTGAGTAGCAGAGATGAGAGCGGAAAATTATGCCTTGTTTCTGATTTTATAAGGAAAGCATTCAGTCTTTCACCAAGCATAATGGGAATTCTGGGGTTTTGTAGATTTTCTTTATAAGTTGGGGAAATTCCCCTCTTCCTAGTTTCTGAAAAGTTATGAATGGGTATTGGATTTTGTTGAACATACATTTCTGCATAAATTAATATGATCATATATTTTTCTTCTAACGCTGTTATTGTGGATTGTGATAACTAATTTTCAAATATTGAATCAGCCTTGTATACATTTGATCATGATATATAATTTTCAAATATTTTGAATTCGACTTAATATTTTGTTTGAAAAAATTTACACTATATTAATGAAGGATATTGGCCGATAATTTGCGTCCTTCCTTTCCTCCTCCTTCTCTCCCTCCCTCCCTCCCTCCCTCCCTCCCTCCCTCTCTCCCTTCCTCCCTCCCTCCCTCCCTCCATCCATCTCTCTCTCTCTTAAATTATTTTCTTTTTGTTACTGCCTTTGTCTGGCTTTTGTGTCACTGTGATGCAGGCTTCAGAGAATGAGTTGAGTGGTGTTAATCTACAGATTCTCCCGAAGAGAATCTGTAGAATTGATGTTAATTCTTCTTTAAATATTTGATAGAATTCTCCAATGAAAGCATCAAGACCTGACAATTTATTTTTCCAGAGGTGTCAAAGTATGAGTTCAGTGTCTTTAGTAGTTAAGGGGTTATTGAAATTATTTATTTCATATTTAATGTTTGTTGAAGTAGTTCTTACTTTCTGACTAAATCAAAGTGTGAAATTTGTGTGTGTAGCACTGTTTATAGTATTACCTTATTATCCTTCTGGTGTCTGCAGAGTCTGTAATCATATCTCGTTTCATTTCTAATATTAATAGTATGTCTTCTCTTTTTTTCCCCCTTAGGTGTCTTGCTAGAATTTTGAAAATTTTATTAATCTTTTCAAAGAACCAGCTCTTGTTCTATTAATTTTCTTCTTAGTTTTTCTTTTCAGGTTTCATTGCAGTCTCTGCTCTTATTTTTATTTTTTCCTTCTACTTCACTTTGATTTTTGTTCTACTTACTCTAGTTTCTTCTGATAGAAATTTAAATTATTTATTTGAGACCTTCCCTCTTTGCTAATATAAGCATTTAGAGCCATGCATTTCCAATTCAATACTGATTTATTTGTGTTCCACATATTTTAATATATTGAAATTTTCATTTTCATTCAGTTTAGTTATTTTAAAAATTTCTCTCAATGCTTTTCTTTAACCAAGGGATTATTTAGACGTGTGTAATTTAGTTTCCAATTATTTGAAAAGTTTCCTCTTTTCCTTCTGTTATTTCTCGTTTGATTCATTGCGGTCAGAGGATGCACTCTGTAGGATTTTAATCTTTTAACATTATTGAGGTTTGTTTTACAGCCCAGGATATGGCCTATCTTGGTATAACTTTTGTGGTCACTTGAAAAGAATGCCTATTCAGTTGTTGTTGGATGGAATGTTCTATAAATCTTGATTAGGTACTGTTGGTTGATGGGGGGATTGATATCTTTGCTGATTTTCTATCTAGTTGTTCTTTCAGTTGTTGAAAGAGGGCTGTTGAAGTCTCCAACAATTTGAATTTTGCAGTTTTTATGTGTTCTGTCAATTTTTGCTTCACATGATTTGTAGCTGTTTTGTTATTCTAGATGCATAACATTTAGAATTGCTGTGTCTTCTAGATTGGTTGAATCTCTATGTCTCTAGTAATTTTCTTTGCTCTGAAGTCTAATTTATCAGATATTAATATAACTACTCTTGCTTTCTTTTGACAATATTTCCATGGTATGTATGTGTGTGTGTGTTCTTTTATTTTCATACTACCTATGTTATTATATTTGAAGTGGGCTTCTTGTATACAGCATCTAGTTGGTTTATTTTATTAATATACTCTGCTAATCTCCTTCTTTTAATTGATATGTGTAGACCTTTTACTTCTCATCCAATTATTAATATGTTAAAGTTTAAATCTGACCTTTTTTTCCCAGTCAGTTCTCTCTGTATTTTGTGTCTGCTTTCTTTTCCCTTCTTTCCTGTGGGTTGAATATTTTTTAGAATTCCATTTTTATTTATCTGTAGTGTTTTTGAGTATCTCTTTTAATACATTTTTTTTTGGTGGTTGAGATCTATCTATCTTTCTCTACACACACACACACACACACACACACACACACACACACACACACATACATACATAGTCTTAATATTTTAATAAGAAGCTTAAGAATCTAAATGTTAGAATGTCAAGTGCAATGACATTTGTGTGAAGCAAGAATCATTTCAATTCCATGGAATTACAGTAATTTCAAAACTAGTAATTTCTAGAAATAATTAGTATTGTAAGCATCCGCGTGTAACAACTCTAAACACAAATCTGCTTAGAGTACCTGTACTTCAATTTCCCATTTCTGTGATGCTCAGGGGTTAAAATGAATTTTGATCCACAGTGGCTTAGAGAGTCCTTGGTTTGAGATTGTCTTTAAGATTGAAAGTGTTAACAAAAGAAATATTCCACAAGAGTGATCTATAAGTCTGTAAACCCTCCCATGGCTACAGAATCTCATCTAATGGTACCCCTTGACTACCTAACAATCTGAAATAGCAGTTCCCGTTGCTGCTGCTCTTGCCATGTATCTGTTCTAAAACCTGCAGACTGGCTGCTTCCATTGTGCCATCCAACTGCACGCGCATGTCTGAGGTTGATATACCAGATTGAATTGCCCACGTTTATCACAGCTTGGTTTTCCAGCCTTAGTCCCCTCCACTCGCTATCACTCTGTGGCAGAAAATACTTCCATTAGCTCAGCTTTGGGAACTTGTCCCTGCCCTACCAAAGCCCACATCAGTCATGTGCCATGTTGGTGATTCTTTTATTCCAACTCCCTAGCTACAATCAAAAAGAAAAGTTAATTCTCTGCTTTCTTTGCCATAAATGTTTCATCAAATCACAGAGCTTGAGGGGTTGATATATGTAAACTAATAGAACTGGTACCACTTCTTATGAGCCCTTATACTTCTAAAAACATCTTTCTCCCTACACTCCCAGCTCTTTCGTTCCTCTGAGTTTGTTTTGCACAGTTAACTTCAATCTTTCTGCTTTTTCTTAAAACTTTACCTCCACTTTTATTCAATAAATAATTCATATTACTACGTTAATCTATTCATTCACTCATTGTAAAAATAATTCCTTCAATGAAAGCATTATGTAGTACTGAAGACAGAATAGGAACACTCGTTTTAAGATTTTTTTTTTTTATTAATAATGAAAAAGAAGGAGATAGCAATTTGCACATTGTAGGCACTTGGTATATCAGGTAGACTTTGCCTGGAATAATACACCTTAAAATAGTACTTCTCAAACTTTACTGTCAGGGATGTTGTTAAATGCAAATTCATATTCATTAGGAATGACATAGGGCATGAGACTTGCCATCTCTAGAAAGCCAGGCAGAGTGCTACAATTGGAGTGGGATGGTCTTAGGTAGTTTCAGTTGAATATATCATCTTTGGGCAATCTGTGTTAGTGGTCTTTTTTTACATTAATAACAACACTTGAAAATAATATAAACCAAGTTAAAACACGAACCTGGAAGAAGAGTACACTGTGCATAAAAATGGATAAATCTTTATTTTGTTTTTAATTGTATCACCACCATTATTTCTTTTATTTTACTTTCTAATTAGTTCCACACAACTTGAATTGAGAATTCATAGCTTTGCCTACTCCAGATTCATTTATCAGAAAATGACTAATATGACACAATTTGATTAAGTAATAGTCATTCTCTTGAAGTTTTTCTCTAAGATATTTCACTTAAAATTTTTAAAAAGATATGAATATATTCTGACTTACCTTAAGTACTTTTGTGCATTGACTTTTTTAAAAGGAACTTCAAATTATTTTGTGTAAAGATAAGATGTTGAAATTCAATTTTTTAGACCATTCAAGTATTCATATTCTTACTTGTCTAATGACCTATTACTTTTTAGAGCATTTATCATTATTTTAGTAACTTCTATAATTTTCTTCATAATATTTGATTGAATAACAAAACTATAACTCATTATCTGTTTAAGGTTTATAAAAAAAAGAAAACTTCAGATTTCCTAATGGCACTGCACCCTTAATTACACTTCAAAAATGACTAGCCCACTTAGAAATACTAGTAAAACATATTGAATGTGCCTTTGTAATCTATTGATCTAAAGGAGAAAATTACTCTTTATATTAAATAGCTCTGCAGCTTGCTGTAAATGGAATTAGATATGGACTTATTTTAAATATATATATGTTTAAAGTTATTTGCAAGATTCAAATAGCATAAGAATTTAGTTTCATAGAAGAAACTAAAATTACCACCACGCCCTCACACTTCAAAATCTTGCATGACACCTACTTTTCAGATAGATTACGCCCTTCAGAAGCTGAATTTTTATTGCTATTATTCTGGCTACTTTCAATATCAGCCAGGCAGCAAAGGTTTACTAATTTTTTACCACTAGTAATTCTACTCCTAATACTACTCTAGGTGGTGGATTTATGAAATGCAGTCACATAATAGTAACTTTTTAAATACAGACACTTACTCAAGTAGTCCACTTTGGGATGCTATCCATTGATTCCATAAAGCTTTGTAATCCACTTTTTTAAAAATTACTTTTAGATGCCACACGGGTCCAAGCTATAGCTTTGGTGTAGTTCATTCAGATCTTCAAGTATAGTTACCTTCTTACAAAATTGTTTTATTATAATGTAAATAGTTAAGTATAACCCCTCAGTTTTCTAGATCTTGTTATATAATGGTGTCTTGATGGGCTGTAGAATTTTGTTGCAGTTTCAAATAATAAAGAAATGAGCAGTTTCTTATTAAAGAAATTTCATTATTCACAGTATTTCTGAAACTTTTCTTTAAGAAATAATCTTAAGGCCATCAAGCAGCAACATAATAAAGTCGGTCTCATTAATCTGTAGTTTCATCTTATCTCTGACCTCAGATATTTCGACTCAACTTACTTGTCATATTAACCCCCATGTTCTAAGAGAAATTACGACATGAGTGCCATATTCTCTAGACCTATGTATATATAGACATGAAACTAAAAGCATCAACTCATGAGTCTAAGAGGTTAGATGGAGCTCGGAATCCAGAGGCATATCTCAAGAGTTCATGTAAGTCAGAATTTAGGGAGATTCAATGGGTAAGAAACAATCTAAACAAGGAGAATTTGCCAGTGGAGATAATAGAGATGACCAGAGTTGGGAAGAAAGGATTGGTTTACCCTGAATATAGCTCGTGTTTTTTGCTAGCCATGCCGTTTTTCATATTTTGTGGAGTCCGTCTATTTCAACTGCTTTCCATCTTTGCTTATACACATGTTTTATCTTATCCATGAGCGACTGAAATGCCATTACTTCCTCCAGGGACCCTAATTGATTCTTTTACGACACTTACTCTCTCTTTGATTAAATGTTACAAACAGCATACCATCGTATAATAAATACTACTAAAATTTATCATGTGTGTTCTTATTTTCACAGTTGGATTTTGTATTGATTTGTTTTTCAAAACCTCATAACACAGAGCTCAGAAGTAGACACATGGTAGATATTAATTAAAATAATAATTGACACAATATATAAAGAAGTAGTTGAGAGAAATGACTGCAGCCAAATTGCCTGGGTTTGAGTTACAATGTTATCATGTTTTAGATGTTACTTAACCTCTCTCTGGTTAGTTCTTTTATCAGTAGAAATGAAAGTAATGTTACCTTTTAGGTTTGTTGTACTGATTAGTGAGCAAATATGTGCAAGAACTTATTCCAGTTCTGGGAGAATAATGAGTACTCAGTAAATGGTGGCCACTGTTATTCAGCAATAACTTTTGTGTTGATGATCTTTTCATCCTATCACAACTTACTGCTTACTTCATATAAGAATACAGTTAATGACTAGGTAATTTATCTGTAAGATTCTGAGATATTAATTACAACTATGAATAATAATTTTCCTATAAAGAGTAAATATAGAATATTCAAATAATGCTCTGACATTTTGGTTCAGATACACTTCATTTCAACATTACCTAAGTTAATTTTCTCAGTAAGTCCTCTTTATTTAAACAATATTAGTTTTACACGAGCTCTGTGAGCCTCTTCTCTGTCATCCGTATACCGTGCTTAGGACTAGCTTTTTGCCCTTGAGTATCAATGGTCTGCTGCCAGATTGCCCTTCTCGAGCACAGAATAGAACAAATGGTCGTATTAAGTGAGTCAGCGAATCAGCAGCACTCTTGGGAAGAGGATAATGATTGACATATACTTTCATCAGGCATGGAATAATTAGAGGCCAGCTGAGTGTGGTCTCAGATGTGTTACCAGGTACTCACGTCTGATCTCACGTAGGGATGCTCTCGTACCTTTGACTTTAGATTTGTATACCCAGCCACAGAGAAGCCACTGCCAAGTATAACAGTTGATGGTATGGAAATGTACAATGTCTTTGTGCCTTAGATACATGAGCAGGGTAAGAAGATTATAAATCTAAAATCAGATTATTTGAAGGAAACTGTAGCTGGTTGAGTATTATTAATACATGCAGATTTTCAGGAGTCACAGAATACTTTAATCCAGTGTGTGTGTGTGTGTGTGTGTGTATGTGTGTGTGTGCGTGTGTGTGTGTTTGTGTGTGTGTTTGCTTGTTAGTTTTTTAAACTAGAATTCTCTTAACTGAAGGAAGAGGGAAAAACACTTTTTTTTTCAAATAACTGTCTATGAATCAGCTATATATAATCAGAAAAACAAACAGTGACGCAAAATTGGGAACAGATGCTAGTCAATACATAAGGGATGCACTGTGCAGTGTGATTGCTTGAACAACCCAAGTAATTGATAGAAATACATTCAAACACTGCTTTGTGTTTGGCAGAAACCAAAATAAATCAAAAGAGGAGAAAAACGCATTTTTGATTGAGGGATAATAATTTTCCCAGATTATGTAGAAAATTGTATAATTTTACATAATATACAGTGGCCTTTGTGTAACTTTAGAATGCACTATTTTGATAAAATCGGAATGTATGACTGTTAGCCATTCTGAAGTAACTGAATCATTCTTCATTTGAGTTAAGCCTTTTAAAGAAATCTGTATATAATGTATGTATATTTTTAAATGATTAAATAGCTAGAAATAATATTTAATAATGACACTCTTCCCTGGCAACATTATGCTATATAAGTTATGAATTAATTGTTTATAGTTGTAAGTCTAAGTGTATATTTTAGCTTAATATTTTACGTAGCAGCATTCTGTGTAAATATCTTTTGATCATCAAAACTCAGCTTAATGAAGTGTCTGGTTGAAGCACGGGGCGGCGTGCAGCTCTGTATGAGAAATCGAACCACCTTTTTAGTTTCCTCAAACTGGGTTCTGGGTATTATCAACACTGGGATTCTGGGTATTATCAACACTAGTTTATTAATCAAAACTTCATAAACATAGTATCTTCTCTAAACCAGAGAAGTTCCTTTGTCCATTAAAAAAAAGGGACTAATAATAAGGTGAACAATCTGAAATTACCATTTTGTACTTCAGAATGACCAAACAGCAGCAAATTCATGTGTTTTAAATCTTTAACTTTCCAGTTTTAGTGAGAATATAAGCTTGATACATTAGTAATGCTTTCAAATGTTAGTTTTATTCATTTCAGCATTGCTTTAATAGTAAAAGACTATGAACATTCAATATCTACCAGAGAAAATTGTCTAATTAAATTATGATATCTAAGCTAAGCCTCAAACTAGTAATAATAGTAATAAAATAAACCAAAAATATAGAGTTAAGTAAAAAGAGAAAGTTAAGCTTAGTTTTTTTTTTTTTTTACATTTTGTATTATAATGAACTAAAAATATATACTCCTATTTTTACTTGTATTGATATAAAATAATCTCTGGAAGCATAAACAGCAATAATGGAGCTTCTGTTATGTAGAGGATTGGAACTTGTTCCATGGTGGCAAGAACGAAGTCTTTCTTTTCTTGCTGTATAATGTTTCAGTTTTAATAATCTTGAAGCACTTGGATGCATTCAGAAATTAAAAATAAAAACCATAGATAAAGTTCATTGCCTTTCTTTTCCTCATGGTCACTTCCCTTTTACCCAATCTTTTACATCACTGTAGTTGCACTAATAGTAATACAACTTTTCCTGATACAGGTTTCAAGTACTTTAGACTTCCCTTTAATCGTGTAGCTTCTTCTAATATTTAGATTTCCAAAATGGCAACATATATAAGAATTCATGGAAAACTCCATCAATGGCTCATCCCATTCCAAGACACAACAGAAGCAGCCCGGTTTACTTGTTAATCTTTCATCCATTTAAATTCCTTCAGATTTCTCCCTTCTGCTTTTTTCTCCTTTGTATAGCAATATCAAACTTTTCAAGAGAGAAACACCCATTGGGAGTGTCTCATCAGCAGTTTAATGAAGCATCCACAATGAGAGGTATCAGACCACATCCACATGCGTGGGTCCTTTTTCATGCCTAGTCTACAGCTCGTCGTTTTGGCTCAGGCATCAATCCATAGAAGAGTAAATTGTGGCCACAATAACATGGCGGCATTGCATCAGACATGGCAAAATTACACAAAAAATTCTCCTGTGAATATTTTTCCAGATTGGAGCTCTGGGCATAGCAAAATTTTAGTGTGTCTGTGAATATCAGTTACACAAACATCAAACTTACCTTGTAGAGTCTATGTGAATTTTCCCACAGCTTGAGTGGCTACATCACGTGGACCTTCAAGACAATGATAAACCATTTATTGATGAGGAGGTATTGAAGCGTTTGAAGAGCATAATGATATAATGTGATTTACATTTTTTAATGAACCTCTGACTCTCCACAGAGAACAAAATTTGGCGGGGGAAGAATGGAATTGAGAAGACTGGTGATAAAGTTCTTCCCCAGGGACAGCAATGGGGAGGAGATCAGCCTAAATCGTTTACTTACTGACTAGGTTGATAACTGTTCTTAAAATTGAGGTTTGAAACATAAAAGTAGGAGCAGTTTTGATACAGTTTACGGGATAAATTTGGACTGTGTTTTTTGCTTATGTACATCCAAGTTGTATTATAGTAATAATATTTTGTTACATGAGAGAGAAAATTCATATGAAGATATAAATTTATGTATCACCACAGTTAAAAAGAATATAAGTACTCTTTTAAAAATACGTATTTAATCCTAATATAACATCAAACTTAAATTATTACTTTAAATACTATTTTTTAAAACAAACAGAAAATTTTTTTTTACTTTATTCCCCAATTCAAAGCCAAGTGCAATCAGACTGTGCCATCGCAATTGTAGAAGTGCTCGTATGGTAATATTGATGAATTGCAGGAGGTCGAGTGTGGACTAGCGAAAGCGTCGTAATCTTCTAGGGCATGAGATGACTGCTGCTGGGTATGGGGTTTCCCACACAATCCTGTGAATATACTAATACACATTGAATTGTGCAGTTTAAATGGGTGCTTTGTGTAATATGTTAATTACATCCCAATAAGCTGTTAAGAAATGGAACACAGCAGGTACTCTAGAGTCAGACTAGAGTGGCCAAATCATTATACGTCTCCATAAATCTTTAGTTTCGTCTCTAAAATTGGAACAACATTCTTCAAATTAACTATACAAATAATACATGATAAAGATAATTATAGAGCACTGAGAGAAGCGCCTGGCCTATGACATTCAATCATTATTAGTTATTATAGATATCTGTTAACCTTTGGATGTGAGGTTCCATATTCGAAAGTTTCTATGGAAAGAGAAAGAAAACCTCTCTAAGAGAAATATCAGACTCATATTTGAATAAGTTGTTGGTAGAGTGTAACACAAACTGGCAAAAGCGAGGTTATTGGAGTCTATACTTACAGTTCCATTGTGTTATGCATCTATTTGTTCATTTAAGTAAAAAAGTAAAACAGACTGAAGAACATCTGTATGGATGAAACACATACACACCAAAAAGGTCAGTAAGAAAGTGCGTTGGAATGACACTGGGTTGAACTGCAGGGGCCAGAGTCAGCCACATCTAAGGCTTTAAATTTTATCCTAAGTACAAAAGTCGTCTGAGGAGGAATAGATTTCAGAGAATACTCTGTGGCCAAGGTCTGCTGTAAACACGATTTGATTAATCAAATAAGGTATAGAAAATGGGGTCATTGACAAAATGATATAAATAAATCTGAGTTGATATGAAGATATAGAAAATGTTTTATAAGAGGAGGAAGCCTGTTCAGAGGTTTAGTAAAGGTTAAGTGTTAAGCAGATGCATATGTGTGTATTGTATGTTTATTTCTGGAAAGTAAACATATTCAAATTGATTTAGGTGCATTACATGTTTTAAAGGATCTGTAAAATATACCTAAGAATTAGATGATGTTTAAATTTGCGATGTTAATTTAAATCAGTGCTGTGCAACGCTGGCTAAACAGTAAATTGCTTGTGAGACTTTCAAAACCAAATAACCATGCCAAGTCTGTTAAATCAAAATTTCTGGGCTTTAGTAATGGATAGAGGTATTTACATTTTTTTTAAGTTTTAAAAGTTTTTATTTTTAGGTTCTCCAAATGATTCTTAAATTAGACAGGTTTGGGAACCATTGATTCAAGTAATCCAAATGGTAAAGGGCTTTTACATAAAGGAATTTTTAAAATATAATTGTTTTTAATTAATTTATTTATTTCTGGCTGTGTTGGGTCTTCGTTGCTGTGCGCGGGCTTTCTCTAGTTGCGGCGAGCGGGGGCTGCTCTTTGTTGCGGTGCGCGGGCTTCTCATTGCCGTGGCTTCTCTTGTTGCGGAGCACGGGCTCTAGGCGTGCGGGCTTCAGTAGTTGTGGCACGCGGGCTCAATAGTTGTGGCTCACGGGCCCTAGAACGCAGGCTCAGTGCTTGTGGTGCACGGGCTTAGTTGCTCCCCGGCATGTGGGATCTTCCCGGACCAGGGCTGGAACCCGTGTCCCCTGCATTGGCAGGCGGATTCTTAACCACTATTCCACCAGAGAAGTCCATAGAGGAATTTTTTTAATTGGTAAAAATGGAAGCTATGATGGCTTACTATTAAACACAGCCCATATTTTAAGACAATATCTTTATTTAGTAAGAATACTATTTCAGAATTAGAATGAGTTTAAATAAATGAATATTTGATTTATCTTTGTTTTAAGTCTATTAATTCAAGAAATTCAGATTTATTTAAAATCTATAATTTCTTGATTACTAACAAGAAAAGATTGGATCTTTGGGCACACCCAAAGATCATTGTGATATTAGTAATCATTGTGATATTAGTAATCAGGTCAAAAATTGGCATCATTGTGATATTAGTAATCAGGTCAAAAATTGGCAAAGTTTAATAAGGTTGCTGATCATGGGGAAATGTATAGCATTGATAAAATGCATTGAGGGAAATGGTGAATGCTAATATACTGGTCTGTGTTCCACACTATGAAATATGTGCATATTTAATAGCCAATTATGCATATTGTTAAAGATTATTTTACTGGCAAGTGATGGAAACTCAACTCAAACAGCTTCAGCAAAAAGGAATTTTATGTTAAGTACTGAGTATGCACACGTCACAGGATCAAAGAAATAACTCAGGTTTGATCTGTTGGTTGTTTTGACTTTATTTTGCCAACAAATTCTGTCTCTAAATGGTTCAAAGTGCAGTTTTACATCAGCAGGAAGAAAAATATTTCCCAATGTTTATATAGTGGTTCTGGATTTTTTTTAAACTGCTACTACTTGGTCATTTGTCCATCCATCAGGAAGACAGGCTTGATATAGATCAGCCTGAGCCAGATGTCTGTTGCTGTGTGTTTTCTGTAACTAGAATAAAGAAGTTGGGAAATTTTACATGCAGAGGAAAAATAAGCTACCACAGTTCACCCTACAATGATTAAAAAAATAGTATAAGTATTGAGGTAACCATCTCTTCATTTTATCAATAACCTATCTTGAAAAATCAATGCCCATTTCTTTCTTTTTGAGTTATGTTACTATAAACAGTAAATCTGTGTTTCCCCTAAAGGCCCACCAATGTTTAGTGCTACACAATGTTAAATTTATTTTGGATTGTGTGGTACCAAATTGAAACTACTGATGAGTTAGTTAGATAATAGTAATTCTTCCATTCCCTTAAATCAGTAGTTTTCAAACTTGCTTCTAACAAGTTCCCAGGTGTTGATGAGGATGCTGGTCTGGAGGTCACATTTTAAGAACTACTCTCCCTGCGATCTATAAATTACACAAGTATAAAAAGAAATGTTTCTATTCAAAATTTTATTTCAACCTTATGAACACCATGGTTATTAGGAAATATATAAAATACTTTATGTTGAACAAATCTTGATAATATCTTATAGAAGATAACATAGCATTTATGAAATACTGAGAGTTATGGCAAGATGTGATATGTAATATAAAATCCAACTCCAACTGGCCTTGACAAAAACTGCCTTTATTGATTCAAGTAATGAAAAATCCAAGGATGGTGCCGGCTTCAGTCAAGACTAAATCTAATGACTCAGATGATGTCAGCAAGGTCACAGTTCTTTCTTATTCTGTACCTTTGCTCTATGGGCTTCGTTCTCAGGTGATGATGAGAGCCTTTTACTCACCCAGCCAACACGGACAGCTCCAGGCACTCCGCTATTGGTCCAGAAGAGTGGTGGAAGCCGCAGCTTCTCATTTTGGACCATGGCATGCGAGAGAGTAGAGCATGTACTTTATTTTCCCACTGGCTATAGCAATATCTGCTCACGCCTCACTGGCTCTGCTTGATTGTCATGCCTAACCACCTAGGCTAAGAAGATGGAATACACAGATTCCCTTAAGGACATCAAAGGCCCATTCTGTAGCCAAGATTGGGGACAGTTGTCCTTAAACATAATGAGTCCAGAGAAAGAGAATTGCTTCCTCTAGAAGAAAATTAAGATACTAGTTTATTAAAAGAAGTGTGACTAGTGTGACTCAAGATTGAGGAGGAAAGGAATTCAGGTCTACTGTGCTAGTTAATCAATATCAGATATATCATCTTTATGAATAGACTTTTCTAATTTTATACATTAACAAATACATTCTAACATGTTCTTATACATGAAAAAGAGGAAAACAAATACATTCTAACATGTTCTTATACATGAAAAAGAGGAAAACAAATACATTCTATCATGTTCTTATACATGAAAAAGAGGAAAACAAAATAAGTTTATAAGTTGGTAAATTCAATTTGCAATTATATTCCATTTTAATTATTATTGGAGGAGTGATTCCAAATTTTATGAATAACCTCAGAATTTTATAAAAATGCAGGTTTTTGGTTTCTACACACAAAGATTCTTTTTTTTTTTTTTTTTTTTTTTGTGGTACGCGGGCCTCTCACTGTTGTGGCCTCTCCCATTGCGGAGCACAGGCTCCGGACGCGCAGGCTCAGCGGCCATGGCTCACGGGCCCAGCCGCTCCGCGGCATGTGGGATCCTCCCAGACCGGGACACGAACCCGTGTTCCCTGCATCGGCAGGCGGACTCTCAACCACTGCGCTACCAGGGAAGCCCCACACAAAGATTCTTATTCACAAAGAATATGGTGGTTCTTCATTCTTGACTTTTAACAAATCTCACAAGTGAGTCTCCCATTCAATTGATTCCCCTAAAATACTGTGAAAGTTTTAAAATTCAATATTTATCTTCAGGTTCAGAATTTTAAGTGCAAAATGCAGGTAGAAAAACATGTGGTATATACATTATACTGTTTTTATTTCGAGGGAGAGAACACAAACTCAAATTCACAGGAACAGGAAAAAGGACATTTTAGGCTTAAGGGAAGAGGATTAAAATAATCTCTGTAGGATCAATATCTTCTCAGGCTCTTTGTGGTCTCCCACTGCTTTAGACTGTCCACTTATGGACATAAGTTGGCTACAGCCTCAGAATTTACCATGTCACCCCACCAAATCCATGAAAGAGAGAAAAATGCAATGTAGCAGAAACTCTAACAGAGGTGTCCAGTATTTCCTTCTTAGGCCATGTGTTTATTCCTGAATGAAACATATTTGCTAGAAGAATGAAATATATAGAATGGCCAATCAGAGCTAATGATGGTGTCAATTTACCCCCAACCACACAGGTTGGATGGAAGAGTTGTGATTTTTCAAGTGAAAATCAGAAAGCTGTGCTTGGAAGAATGGGGAGATGCATGTTGTGAACAAAGTTAACTTGATAGAGGGTAATATGGTATATTTAGTTTCTATTGCTGACATTAAAAATTACCACAAACTTTGTGGCTTAAGTCAACACAACTTCATTGTATCACAGTTCTGTAGATCAGAAGACTGAAATTGTTCTCACTTAGCTAAAATCAAGGCGTTGATTGGGCTGCTGCATTCCTTTCTGAAAGCTTTGGGGAAAGGGACTTTGTTTCCTTGCTCATTCAGTGGTGGGCAGAATTCAGTTTCTTGCTGCTGTAAGACTGAGGTCCCCATATTCTTTCTGACTTTCAGCGTAGCCCATTCCCAGCTTCTGGGGGCTGCCATCATTTCTTGACTCAAGGTTCCGTTTCTTCATCTTCCAAGCCAACAACAGATATCTCATGCTTTGCATCTATTCTGCATTTTCCTCTGTCTTTTCTCTCCCTAACTTTATCTGGGAATGATTCTTTGCCTTTAAGGATTCATGAGATAAGCCAGGTAAAGTCTCCTCATCTCACCATGTCTACTTTAATCACAGCTGCACAGTCCTTTTTCTCTGTAATGTAGCATAGTTACAGGTTTTGTAAATTAGAGAATAGACTTTTCTGGGAGGGGAGAGTCATCATTCAATCTCCCAAACATTGAATATTGTTGTAAACCAAACCTCTATGCTTTGCTTTCCAACGTTGTTTCGCTAACTTTACAAATGTAAATTTGAGGTTTATTGTTAAGTCAGAAACTGAAGATCTTACTACTTGCAAGGTAACAAGTACCCTGTTACAGCATGAAATATATGTATATAGTGCGGTAACACTACAAATATATTTGTGTGTTACAGAAAGACACAAAAATTTTAAAACAAAGAAATAGGCCTTTTATTATTCACAGCAGAAACAGCAACCAGAGCAACATCTTGCTCTGATGATGGCTGGACATTACCTGTGTGCACAGTGGAAGAACCCCCAAATTAGGAAGTGCTGAGCTTTTATGGGGCTGCTGGCATAGCTTCCCATTCTTTCCTCCATAGAGAGAGATTACACAGTACCCTTAAGTATAAGTAAGTCTTCTTTGGGAGTAAAGAGGGAAGATATCTTAGGCTTATTACTATGGAATGTAAGCAGATGTGTCTGAAGAGTGGAAAGATAGGACTTGAGCTTTAACACCATGGTATGCCCCCCGGGAGTATCTCTAGTTCTCTCTGGGGCATGTACTAACTGTAGCTTCCAAGACATATATGCTATTCAAACATATCCTTTGTTCAGAAGCCCAAATCATGCAAACAACCCCATAAATCTATAGAGGATTTATCTCCCAACAGTGATATTCTCATTTTAATAATTCTGTTTTTGAATCAAAACCAGATTATTCAAATCTTTAAATATAAGTAAAACTTCTAGTGGAGGAAGTGTTTTATCTTTATTAAATATAGATAAGCTTATAGGTGGACATATGTTATTTCTTTGAACATCATAATTAATAATTGAGTATGTATATTAGGTATTATAAATCAGACTCTCTCTAGCTACATTCTTTATGACATAGTTAAGAATAGGTCAAATGTTGCAGTTTTTAGGATGTGGCAGTGAAAAGAATGGTGTAAGTTAGTGATAAGCAAAACTGTTACATCTTCCAAACCTCAGTTAACACAACTTGTTTTCTGTGATTTAGTTATGAAGCATCAAGTAAAAAAAATATTTAAAGAAGTGTATTTTTAATCTATATATATATATATCAAAATTTATTTTTAAAAAGTATCCAGAAAGATACTCATGCCTGTTTTTAGAAAGTGTCTCATCTCTTTTGAGATGTGGAGTAAAAAGTAATTAATTTTTCATCTATATAAGCTAAGAATAAAGGAAATTTTCAATCCATTGTAAAATGGCTTCTTACATCTTTTTTTATATTGCAGTGTAAAGATTTTAACATTGAATTTACCCTCAATAATATCTCAGCCGTTTTCCCTTTGTGATCACTAAACTGTTGCTTTACCTTAAGATTTTATCATTATCTACAAAAAATTCCTACTTTTTATGAAGTCTAGAAAATATAGTTATTTTAATTGAGCATATTTAAATTATTATTTTTGATGCATTGGTTTATCTCCTTTAAAAAAGCAGATATAGTGGTTGCTACTGCAAAAAACTGTGGCCAAGTGAACAATAAACTACTTTAAAATAACAGAAGGAGCCAGCAGCTTTTCACATTTAAATACACTCTTTATTCCACACATTGAAATGGCATCTCATTTTTCAGTGAGTCCCAGAACAGCAGGCATATATATACAACTCCATCAAAGCACATGAATCAATAGACTAAACAAGTTACACTGTAGCAGTTTATACATCAAAACCACTTGTCTATTTCTTTGAGCAATATCGTCAAAATCAATATATCCCCCAGTCTACAGCTATTCCCCGAACTATCCTTTCATATTACATATTCTAACAGCTGTAAACAAATTAATAAATTGCTGTGGACTTTTGTTTTCTCTCCTCCTGAATTTTAATTGATTCATATCATGAGAAAATCCATGCAGGCTTGTTATCTTGGCTTTTTCCCCTTTTCTGGCATGAAGATGAATACAGTGAATAAGAGTTTCAACCTCACACTTCACTAACCACTTGTAGTTTTGATGTTAAACTCAGAGTTCTTCTGTTAAACATTTAGTATGCAATTTTCTTCTATCATTGAAACACAAAGCAAAGAGTTTTCTTATCCAGACCATAGTGATGAGCCCTGTAATGCCAGTGAAGCACAAAATGTACAGATGTCGTTAGAAGGCATCCAGTCTATGCCAGCTAATAAAGCAGTGATTAGATAACTGACATCTGCATAAGCTAGAACACTCAGGAGGAGTTTATTGCTAAATGTCTTACTTGCATGTTATATTAAGGAAATTACCCTATTGAATTCCTTTTTCCTTTTTATTGGCTTTTTTTTCTGTATTTATGTGTGTTTTGTGCTCTTATAGTGAAATGTTATTACTTAAATTTGAAATATTATACCTAGAAAACAAACTTCAACCAACCAGCAGTTTAACTGTATTTAATCTTTTGTTGCTGTTAAAAATCATTAAGTTGATTTCAGATGAGGTTCGTATTTGATACAATCCTAGGTATAAAATTATAGATATTGTGTAGTGTAAACAACAAAGCATAAAATGTATGGGATTTGGAATTTTGAGGCAACATAGCTATCAACCTGGCCACGTGGTGTGACTGATGTTAGCCACAGGTTGTTCAGCTGTTGAGTGATGATAATGATACACAGCTCTTATGGTTATTTTCAAGGTTAAAGATGAAGTATTATAAAGTATTTATCATACTATTCAATAACATTTATTTTCTGGACATCCTCAGTTCACCACATTTATTTGCTCAGTAATCAAAAGAGTTGCAGATTTTGTGTGACAAGCATCGAGTGGACAGGAATCTCAAGAAACTTGACGTGGTCACACAATGTCCAACCAAAAAACTTCAGGTCACTTTTCTATTTGTGTTAGGTTATTTAGGGTTAGTTCATCAAGAGGATAAAACAATTATAAATGCACACATTGGGACACCTAAATCTATAAAGCAGATATTAACAGACCTGAAGGGAGAAATAAACAGCAATAATACTAGGAGACTCTCAACAATTGACAGATCATTCAGACAGAAAATCAGTAATGAAGTAGTGGATTTGACAGCATTATAGAATCAAAGGGACCTAACATGTACAGAATATTCCATCCAACACAGCAAAATGCATATTTCTTTCAAGGGCACACAAACGTTCTGCAGGGTAGATCATATGTTAGGCCACAAAACAAATCTTAACAAATTTGAGAAAACTGAAATTATATCAGAAATCTTTTCCAACTACAATGGCATGAAACTAGAAATCAATAACAGGAGAAAACTTTGGAAATTCACAAATATGGGAAATTAAACAACACATTCTTGAACAGTAAATGTGTCAAGAAGAAATCAAAGGGAAAACAAAATATATCTTGAGAGAAATGAAACTAGAAACACAACATACCAAAACTTACAGACGCAACAAGAACAATTCTAAGAAAGAAGTTTATTGAGATAAACACCTACATTAAGAAAAAAGAAAGAATCTCAAATAAAAAACCTAATTTTACACTTCTAGGAACTAGAAAAAGGAACTAAAAAAAGAACTAGGAACTAATCTCAAAATTAACAGAAGGAAGGAAATAATAAATATTAAAACAGAACTAAATGGAATTAAGGCTATGAAAATAATAGAAAAAATCAACAAAACTAGGAGTTGGTTTTTTGAAAAGATAAATAAAATCTACAGATCCTTAGCTAGACTAAGAAAAAGTGAGACTGAAACAAAATTGGAAAAGAAAAGGAGAGATTACAGCTGATGTCACAAAAACAAAAAGTTTTGTGAGAGACTACTGTGTATACTTATATGCCATCAAATTGAATATCCTAGAAGAAATAGATGCATTCCTAGAAATATACAACCTACCAACACTGAATCTTGAAGAAATAAGAAGTCTAAAGAGATCAGTAATAAAGAAGGGCATTGAAGCAGTAGTCAACAATTTCCCAAAAGAAAAGCCTGGGACCAGATGGCTTCACTGGTGAATTATACCACTCATTTAAAGAATTAACACTGATCTTCTCAAACTCTTCCTAAAAGCGGGAGAGTAGGGAACACTTCCAAACTCATTTTATGATGCCAGCATTAACCTCAAACAAAACCAGACATGGGTACTAGAAGAAAATACAATTAATGGCCAATATCCCTGATGAACATAGGTGCAAAAATCCTCAACAAAATATTAGAAAACCTAATTCAACAGCACATCAAAAGGATCATACAACATGATCAAGTGGGATTTCTTCTAGGGATGCAAGGATTGTTCAGTTTCCACAAATCAATCAGTATGATACACCACTTTAACAAAATGAAGAATAAAAATGATATGATCATTTCAATAGATGTAGAAAAAGCATTTGTCAAAATTCAACATCCTTTTGTAATAAAAATTCTCAACAGATATAGAAAGAATGTACCTCAACATAATAAAAGACATGTATGACAAGCCACAGCAAACATTATGCTCTACGGTGAAAAGCTAAAAGCTTTACTTCAAAGATCAGGAAAAATGCATGGGTGCCCACTCTCACCACTTTTATAGAGTGCTCGATGTACTAGCCAGACCAATTATGCAAGAAAAAAAGGCATCCAAATCAGAAAGGAAGAAATAAAACTGTTTGCAGATGACACGATATCATATATAGAAAACCCTAAAAACACCATCAAAAATCTGTTAGAACTAATAAATTCAGTAAAGTTGTAGAATCTGAAATCAACATACAAAAATCAGTAGTGTTTCTGTACATTAAATGAACTATCTAAAAAAAAAAGTAAGGAAACAATCTCATTTACTGTAGCATCAAGAAAAAAAAACGCTTAGGAATAAATTTAAACAAGGAGGTGAAAGATCTATACACTGAAAACTATAAAACATTGATGAAAATATTGAAGAAGACACAGATAGATCGAAAGATATCTTGTGTTCAAGGACTGAAAGAATTAATGTTAAAATGTCCATACTACCCAAAGCAATCTACAGATTCAAGATAATCTCCATAAAAAATCCAATTGCATTTTTTACAGAAATAGGAAAAATTCTAAAATTCATGTGAAGCCACGAAGGACCACAAATACCTAAAGCAATCTTGAACAAAAAGAGTGACACTGAGGAGAGTGCACTACCTAATTTCAAAATATACTACAGAACTATAGTAATCAAATCAGCATGGTACTGGCATAAAAGCAGACATATAGACCAATGGAACAGAACATAGACCCCAGAAGTAAATACATGCATTTGCTATCAATTGATCTTTGACAAAGGTGCCAACACACTGTGGAGAAAAGACAGTCTCTTCAATAAATTTTACTGGGCAAGCTGGATATACACATGCAGAAATGAAATTGGACCCTTACCTCACACATCTACAAAAATCAACTCAAAATGATTAAAAATTTAAATATAAGATCAGAAACTGTAAAATTACTAGAAGAAAATATAGAGGGAAAGCTTCTTGACATATTCTGAGCAGTGTTTTTTTTGGATCTGACTCCCCCAACAGCACAGGCCACAAAAAGCAAATATTGACAAATGGGACTGCATTAGCCTAAAAGCTTCTGCACAGCAAAGGAAACAATCCAAAGAGTGAGGATACAACCTCCATAATGGGAGAAAATGTTTGCAAACCATCCATCTGACAAGGGTATCCAAAAATTATAAGGAACTCAAACAGTTCAATAGGAATAAAGCAAAAACAAGATTAAAAAATGGGCAAAGGACTTGAATAGACATTTCTCAAAAGCAGACACACAAATGGTCAACAGGTATCTGAAAAACATGATAATATTATTAATCATTAGGGAAATGCATTTCGAAGAAAGCTACAATGTGATATTGTCTCACACCTGTTAGAATGGCTGTTATGAAAGAGACAAAAGATAACAAGTGTTGGTGAGGATGTGGATAAAAGGAAACCCTCCTGTGCTGTTGGTGGCAATATAAATCAGTACATCGTGGAAAACAGCATGAGGTTCCTCAAAAAACGAAAAGTAGAACTGCCATATGATCCAACAAAATCAATTCTGGGTATATATTCAAAGGAAATGAAAACAGAATCTTGAAAAGATATTAGCACTCCCATGTTCATTGCAGCATTATTCACAATAGCCAAGATATAGAATCAGACTAAGTGTCTATTGATGGATGAATGGATAAAGAAAATGTGGCATATATATATATATATATATATATATATATATATATGCACTTACATATATATTTACACACACATATATATATATATATATATGGACACATGGAATATTATTTAGCTTTAAAAAAGAAAGAAATCCTGCCATTTGTGACAATATGGATGAACCTGGAGGACATTATACCAAGTGAGATAAGTTAGGCCAAGAAAAAAAACAATTACTGCATGATCTCACTTATATGTGGAAGGTGAAAAAGTTGAACTCATAGAATCAGAGAGTAGAATAGTGGTCGCCAGGGGCTCTGGGAGGTGAGGGAATGGATAGATGTTGGTCAAAGTATATGAAGTTTCAGTTATGTAGGATGAACGATTTCTGGAGGTCTAAAGTACAGCATGTTGACTATGGTTAATAATACTGTATTATATACTTGAAATTTGCTAGGAGTATACATCTTAAATCTTCTCACCACACACATAAAAAATACCATGTGAAGTGATAGATATAGTAATTAAATTGATTGTGGTAATCGTTTCACAGTTTTCAAAACATCTTATTGTACACTATAAATATACATGATTTTTATTTGTCCATTATACCTCAATAAATCTTGAGAAAAAAGAAAAAAAAATTGGATATTTGTATTTTGAAAGTTTCTCCTAGACTAGTTTTCTAGACAAGCTTGCATCATGTAAAATATTCTCATCAGTCCAATACCAGGTATCAATTAAAATAAGTCTTTTAAGCAGATAGTTAAACATAGGGAAGTGGAATCTCATATATTTTAAAGTGCAAAGAGAAGGCACTGGTGCCAGCTATCTACTAATATTTCTCTTTCACCCATGGTTTCTGAGTAATAGATTTTATAGACTAGGTGTTCTTTTCTGTAGGATGGATTTGGCTTCTGTGTGTGCCGAGGAAGTCAGTCTATGGTATGTCATAGACACAAATTCCTTTAAAATCCCTCCAAGAAGACATAAAGGAGTAGTGTTTGATCTCAGTTTGGCAAGGTTGGATGTTCAGTACAGCCCATGGCAAGAGTTAAGACCTTTTACAGAAGTTCCCCCCACCCCCATCCCAATTTTGCAAATCCATCAGCACTTCTCTGTCAGAATAAGGATAGTTCTGTAACTGGTCCTTTTTCCCTCAGCTTGTTACATCACTAGAGGCTTTTCTCTAATGGACCGTTTCTTCCCCCTTAAACCCAGTCTTAGGCTTGAGAATTAAAATTACTTTTGGTTTAAGCATTTTATCTTACTTATGGAGACAGGTATAATAAATCAAACATTCTTCTAAGTTATGATAATCAGTATAAAATTACCTGGGCTTCATAATGTGTTTTATGCTGAAACCCACTCCCTATCTGAACTGTAAACATGCCAACTTCTTTTTGTTTTGCTTTTCAAAACACAGAACTTAAAATATTATATGTATAAAATCATTTTCATAAGATACATATTTTCTTTAACTCTCTGGCCTGCCTGTTGGCTTCATCACGAACAAAAGGTTTTAAAAATACCTAAAAAAAATTTGCATTGAGATATTCAGCCTGGGCACTAGAGAGAGGGAAAAGAGTTTCATTCGGTGAATATTTAACTTTGATCAGCTTCTTCCTCATTTGAATCTCAAAGCAGTGTCTGAAGTAGGTATAATTATTTCTTTTTGCAGATTAGAAAATTGAAGGACTGTGTGACTCATTTGAGTCACTCATTTGAGGTACTACATCTGTTGAGTGATGGGACACAATTTCCATCCAATCCTGTTAAGCTCCAAAGCCACAGTATAACTATGGAATGACATATGAAACAATACAACATACTGATAATGAATTCTAATTCTGGGCTCAGAATACTTTAATTTATACCCTGGTACTACCACATAATTAGAAGTATCCTGGGAAAGTTACTTAATAACCTTATACATCAGTTTCTATGAAATGTGGATAATAGCAATGCCTATCTCAAATAGCTGTGAAGACTAAAAGAGATAATGCAGGTAGAATGCTTAGCACACAGCCTGCCTCAAATTTATTAATTTAATATACATTCAATTTTCAAGTCCCATTTATTAAAACCATGCAGATTCAACTTATGTGTTTCTACAACTAAAATTCCCTTTCTAGTGGATGGCAGAAAGAGGAAACACCAACATTTTGATGATTCAATATTTTTAGAGGGTTTGTAATATATCTGGAAATTTGAAATCAGATTTGAGATTTCAGGCCATTTCAAGCCAATTATGTTTTCGTAAAAAAAAAAAAACTAGGGAAATTAATTTGAAGAAGTCATACTAATAATCTCTATTCAAATCCAACTCCCAAACCTTTCCTCTTCACTTCATCAAGAGTTATCAAGGTTTCCTAGTTTTTGTCCTAAAACCTGAGACTGCATCTTGATTTTTCTTCATACTGCATTTTCCACAGCCATCAGTGTATTTCACTGATTGTGCCTTCAAAGTACCTCTTAGAGCTATTCACTTTTTCCCACCTCACTATTGTTCAAGTGGACAATTTAAAAAGCTTTTTAACCATTCTTCTTACTAAATGTTTACCTGACCCTCTGCATTTCTACAAGACTATCAATTGCAAATATAAATCTGATCATATCACAACGCTTTAAATATTATTCAAGGGGCTTCCCTGGTGGCGCAGTGGTTAAGAATCCGCCTGTCAATGCAGGGGACACAGGTTCGAGCCCTGGTCCGGTAAGATCCCACATGCCGCGGAGCAACTAAGCCTGTGCGCCACAGCTACTGAGCCTGCGCTCTAGAGCCCGCGAGCCACAACTACTGAAGCCTTCGTGCCACAACTACTGAAGGCTGCGCGCCTAGAGCCCGTGCTCCGCAACAAGAGAAGCCACCGCAATGAGAAGCCCGCGCACCGCAACAGGAGTAGCCTCCGCTCGCTGCAACTAGAGAAAGCCTGCGTGCAGCAGCGAAGACCCACCGCTTCCAAAAATAAAAAGAAATAAATTTTTTAAAAAATATATTATTCAATATATTACCATTAGGTTGAGCATAAATCCCAAATTTTTTATCATGGTGTATTATTAGATACAAACCTGTGTGCTTTCTAGGAGTCTTTCAATATTGCTTCCCTCTCTCTCTGTTCAGCTGTCTTTCTTCTGTTAATCATTACCCTTCATTTTTCATATCATCCCTTCACTTGTGTGCTTGATGAAGCTGCAAACTATGGGGTTTCAGAGCCTGATGACAAAACCTGAAAGTGGAGGGATGTGAGTGAGATCTTTGGCTAATGGAAAACAAGAAATAGAAGGGATTTGCACAGATTAACTCTCCCCCAGACCTTTTTTCTTTTCACAAAACTATCCAAGTTTAGTTTCCTTCTTAAATCCTCTGGAGGAAGCCTCACTTTCTGAGAAAACATATTTACTGGGAGTCCAGCTGTGTCTCTTCTCAGCATTTTATAAAAAATGGGCCAACAACGTAAATTATTGCATGTAATTTCTTTGCATTTTTCTTTTCTGTTTGCTTCTGTTTATTTTTCAGCCTCCCACTGGGAGTGCAACTCACAAGTAAACTCTCAGAATTTTCATCCTTACTTCGGATTCTATGACTGTGGACAAGGGCTCGGGCATATAGTCCATAAATGCCTGAAAGATGGATTCCCAGCCTGACACTACCACATTGTCCCCTGACTGGACCTTGAAGACTAGGTGCAGGCACTCTGTTTCTCATTGGTATATGAAAATATAACAAGTTTTTTCTTGTCTCAGCCCATAGCAAAAGTCAGTCCTTTTCCTAAGATGCTCTTCCTTCACACACCTTGATTCTTGTCTTTCTTCCTTTTTCAGAAAAGCTTTGGCACAGTATACAAAGCAGATCTGGTACACCATTAATCTTTCTAACAGCATTCTGTTATTCATGTATGTTTTCACATTTGAAATTATAAGTTCATTTGCTTTGAAATTATTTTTAGTTTTCACCAAACTGTAAGATCCATTAGAGTAGAAACTGTGTTCTTTTCTCTATGCAGAGTCTGATCCTGACTGTGGTATTCATTAAGTTTAACTGTTTTCTAATTAAAAGGATAAATTTCTATAATTACCGGCTTGGTCTCTAATCTACCATGTATAGAGATACAGAATATATGATTCCAGGTACTGAGGCAAATCGCAAATAATGCTGAGCAGAGATTTTATAAATCCACTAGTTTCAAAGCATTTTAGAAGATGCAAATGCCGCAATGAGTATTGACTTCTTCCATTTGCTTCATGAATAAAAATATTGAATGGGAATAATGCTTTAGAGTCACATGCTCAATGGTACATGCTTAATAGAAGTATTTTTTTTTCTAAAAGTCTAAAAACCTTTGTCAAATATTTATTGTTATGACAATGTCATTTTATGGATATTCATAACTGGACTTTCCCTTACATCTAATTAAAACCAACTATTATTGATTACTTAAAATCATCAAACTTTTAGGTAAATATATAAGCAAGATTTAAGGTGATTCTTTCTCCCTTAACTCACCTCATCTCCTCAATTATACTTTTCCTGTGTCTTACCATTTGCATAACTGAAAAATTAAATGTGATGGATAAGGAAATAAGATGATATATCTAGCTTATCTATACAGTGATAAGTATACTTGGAAAATTTTGAATTGAGGAGATAAAGAAATATTCCTAAAGACTTATTAATTCAAAAAATGCATTATCTACAAGGTAGATAAGTCAGTCTGGCCTCAGATTTAACTGCAAAATGAAATTTGAGTAGAAAATGAATTATTCTCTACTGAATACTGAAGAGAAAATACTATAAAAAAAAAGAATAAAAACCCATCAGTTGTCATTCAGTTAGGACATTTACAACATGTTAAGCCCTGAAAAAACAACACTAAGACAACCTTGCAGGAAAAAAGCATATGCATGCATATATAAACATATATGTGTGTGTATGTCTATACCAAATAAGTTCTCAAAAAAATGAGAACCAAATAATGGGAAGTCATGGAATTAAAGAACTTAAGTTTAGCATGGAAATTACTTAACAATATTTTCCTGTTGCATTTTTCATAGCTACCTTGATAACCTAAGTGACAAAAACTTAACTGAAGCTAACCGAAGCAAAACAAAACAAAAAATGGCAAAGGGGATTGACAGATGTAACTGAGATGTTTAGAAAAGTCTTGAGGTATAAATGAAATTTAGATATATCTAAATTTCACATAAGTTTCCCTTTCCCACTCTCAGCACACAATTTATATTATTTTCAAGTATACATGAGATACTTAGCAAAACTGATCATGTATTGGACCGTAAAAAAGCTTCAGTAAAATTTCACAGGTGAAATCATTAAGAATTTATTACCTGAACACCGTGGAATTAAACCAAAAATCAGTAACAAAAGTTAAGGTGTGATTTCAGCAAGGAGGCAGGATAAACAAGTCTTATTCAAGCTGTTCAAAAAACATTACTGATTGGATAAAATGTGGTTAGAGTATGTAGTACAATAAGGCAAGAAGTTTTGCTAATGAAGATTAAACAAACTTTAAACAAAACTTTTAGAACAAGAGTCCTCAGAATATTTAATAGGCAAATATAAATTGTTAATTTTCAATTGTGAATAATACACAAATTTAATTATTTGGCCCCAGAGCAGAGCGCTTCTTTCCAGTGATAATTATTATCACTCTACACATTGGTGTCCAATGGAATACAACCTGGGCCATTTTGTTCTACTAAAGTTATTATTCTCATTCTTTGTATTTTTGCAGTGTTGTCGTAGGATATGCACATGATTGGAAGAGAGAGAATAATGGGGGGGGGGCTTTTTAGGTGTCCCAAACCCCATGATTCTTTTGTGTTTAAGATAGACAATGTGGAAATATATTTTTTAAAGTCTCATGATAAACTTATTGACCATACTTAATTTGTTGTGGAACCCTAAGCTACAAATAATTTGTTGTGGAACCCTAAGCTATGAAGTAATGTGATTTTAGATATTGATCATTTTTATCATCTACTCAGAGTAAACAGATTGACTTGCTCCAAAATGTTTTAAATATTTTTGCAATTTAGTATATTGGCATGTGTTAAAACATGTAGTATCAATATTTACTATATGCGTGAGACACAAAGAAATGAAAAATGAAGATGGAATAAACATTTTTAAAACTTACATTTTAGCAATGTAAATAAAAGTATAATAAAGAGGAATAATTGATACAATTCAAACATAGTTGTGAACTACTTACTGATCTCCTTATTGCAATAAAATAACCCTATGATCTCATTCTGAAAGTAACCAAGTCAGCTGACTCTTAGCATATTTTGAAATTTCCTGGAAGCTTAGTTCATCAGAGTCATGATTTCCAAATTGCTCCTACAAGCTGACTGCTCAGACTTCATGAGGTTGAAAGGACATTTTGGCAACAGTTTGCTTTCAGGTAAATGAAACTGTATTGCTTAAATCTCTGTACGGAATATGAAATGTTAAAATGAATTAAGTATGACCGAGTTACTCAAATGTCCTAATTATTTAAACAACATTTTTGGTTAGTTTAACTCTAGACGTATGCCACAGTTTTCTTCCAGTGGAAAAATTAGGTGGGAATTTACCATAAAATACTGTTTCCTCCATGTTCAGTTCAAATGTCACCTCCTCTATCATTCTACTCTTGTAGGCACGGACTTTTCTTCCTGTTGATATGTAGACTACAAAATAACTTTCCAAAAAAAATTCCCTTTCTGTTTAGGTTAACCCTAAACACATGGTAGAAGTAAAGATGGTGTGTGTGTGTGTGTGTGTGTGTGTGTGTGTGTGTGTGTGTGTGTGTG
>NW_020837969.1:3716094-3789625 GCF_003676395.1 Aethalodelphis obliquidens
GTGTGTGTGTGTGTGTGTGTGTGTGTGTGTGTGTGTGTGTGTGTGTGGTGTATGGTGTGTCTTTGTGTGTATTCCTGGTAAAGATGTGCCCATCAGTTCCTGTTCTACGAGTTTGGTTTAACCAGAATATGCATGCATATTAAATGTATCTTCCTTGTAATTCTATAAGAGACCTCTTTCTCCTGGTGAATGGTATTTTAATATGCTGCTGTTCTTTTTCTAATAATTTCTTTATCATATTTGCATTATTTTTATGAGTGAGAGTTGACTATAGTCATTTATAAGTGTTTTAGAAAGTAAAACAAAAGACAATTGCATTTTTGTATTATACAAAGTTTATTTTGCAGTGCTTTGACATTCATACAATATTTAGATTATGATTATTAGTCTATCATTAGGGATTAGATATTTGAAGTATACACAAACTTGAACAAAAATTTTAAGATGTCTGTTTTTTTTCCTAAAAAATGTTATTTATTTCTGTGTTATGTACTTCTTATCTATTTTATGTAGTTCTTACTGGTTTTATGTAGTGTCGTTCTCATATATTTTCTTTGGGTTTCAAGACAATTTTCCAGGACTAATCAATAAAGTAAAGAAGCTACTGAAATAATACAAAATACAATAACATTTTTTTCTGATTAAAATAGCACACAAGCACACCCACACATTTTGGAGGAACATCTTGAAAAATAATTTCCCATCTTTAGCATTATTTTTGGACAGTAAAGATGGTCACTGAGTATGTTTAGTGTTTATCTATTATAAAATTACTCTTTTAGTTTTGAAATGTGAAAATAAGTAAGGTATAATAATGACACGAAAAATGACATCATTATTGCGTGTGTTTATTAAGATTTAAATCCTACAGTGAGGTTAAAACATTGGAAGGTACTAAAACAAAATTGAAACAGATATTGTACTAGATTAGAGGAATTGTGGAACTTATTCTTTGTCCAGACGTTTTTAATTAGTTCTTTTTTTTAAATGTAAACATATTATCAAAAGACTTTTTGTCATGTGTTGAGCAAATTTTGAATCAAAATGTTTTTATAGAGAGTGATTTAACATGATCAGCATGTCATTGATATCGTTAAGGGACTGTTTACTTCCTTGGAGGGAGCATGTTATTTCTCTAGGAGTATTTACTAAACATCACTTGTAAAGAGGTTGGATAGACATAAAATTACTCAATATGCTCATTCAAACATATTGGATAGCAATTAATTCAATATTTTGTAGCATTTTTTGATATAAGTCCAAATATTACTATTTCAATTTGCAAATATTGATAATAAATGTGCAAAAAAATTTAAATGTGTGTTTAAAACATATTTGACCAGATCTTATCAGAACACGAAATATATTCAGTGAAAATTTTAATCAGTCTTTTGTATATTGTATCATTTTACCAATGATATACAGTTATATAATTCAACTCTTTACTTAAGAATGAACTGCAAATCTCCATGTTATTTGTCGTAGTTACTACATTGAATTTTAATTATTTAAATTCTGTCTTGGAGGAATGTCAGCATAGTAACTTGCAAAAGGATGAACATAGCTGGGTATCATTTTTTTATGTGTAGAATATGGACCCATATGATAGATTTTTAAGGTATTGATGACTACTTATGTGAAAAAAATTCTAAAACTTAGTCCACATTTGCAAATAGGGACAAATCTTCAGATATAACTGAAAAATGTATGTATTGTCAACATTTTTAATTTTTTTTCAAAAGTGAGTGGTAAGCATTTAATTTTTTCTTGTTTATGTAATTCTCATTCCAACAATGAATTCTCAGCTAATGCTGATGGAATGAAGTCCTAAATAAGACTCCATAATAAAAAGTTTTCAAGCTCTTTTTGCTTTGCCTCATTTTCCCTTATTTTTTAAATAGTTATGTCATCTATACATGGAAAGGAAGATGAATAGTAATGATTTTCTTGCTAGATCTTCTAATTTTAATTAAAATAGCCTTGAAATATTCTGAGAAGCATCATTTGGTGTTCAGTTTGCTCAGCATTCTGGAAGCATTATATGGCATGTAACATAGTTTCTTTGTATTTGATACAGAAACTCTACTGAATTTGTCTCTTCTTTCCTAGGTATTCTAAACTTTCCTATCCAGAGAGGAGGGGTTTTTTTGTTTGTTTTTGTTTTTGTTTTCCCATTTAAGAAAACCAAAGTGAGAGAGAAAGTAAATAGTAATTAGTTAAGAGCTTCTGTGGATTCACCTCTCTTTTGGAAAATAAAAGGAAATAAACCATTGTTTAAATGTCCCTTTCATATTGAAAAAATAATAGTGCAAAATATCTACCTATTTTTTTTAACAGCTGGGCTCACTACAAACTTTGAAAGACTACAGAGAAACAGATTGAGACCTCGCGAAGCTGTACATGTCTTATTCATGCATTACACATGGTCTAGTCGTAAGGGAGTCAGACATTTTTAACCTAGGTATTTAAGAAGACTAAATTATATATAAACTTACTCCAGATTAAATTTTGAGGTTAAAATAAAACCAAAGCCCACCTGATCAAATATCCTGGTTCAGAGGATATAAAGACTTTGATAATTCAATGAAAATTTACCCCAGAATTCAAGTGCTACTGGATTTCATTCTGTGAGTTGGTCTCTATGTTTTCATATCAGTTAGTTCTTAGTAGATTGATACATATAATGTTATTGGGAGATATTCTCCACCTTTTGACACCTTTTTGTTGACTTTCTTATTTACTTTAATGTTCTAGTATTTGAACTTCCCAAGTGCATGCTTTGCAACTTTTTTGTATCTCCTTTTCTACATTATTTTTAGTGTCTTGTGTATTATGGTTATATGTTTACTTTGTCAAAAAATTGTTATTTCCACTTTGGAAAATGTGTTAAAACTTCTAGCTATTAGAAAGTTTTATGTTTGTGTGTGTGTGTGTTTTCCCAATCTCTCCTCAAATCAATCTCTTGTTCCTATTTTTCTCTGTATCTAATTTATTCAGATTCTGGCAGGCTATGATGATCTGTTCTATTTCTGGTTTATGGCTGTTTTCAATACAGTAAGCTAGTAGCTTTGGATTTCTTAGAAATTAAATTGAAAACTTTGTTTCCATTGGGTTTCAACTTATTGATAAGCATATCATTAGTTTTGCTGTAAATTGCTGAAAACTTATAACAGTTTTTAGATTAACAGAACAATTTTCCAGTCAGTAATATAGTCTGGAACAGTAAGGGATGTTGCTGGTATTGAAGTGGTTTAATGGTTGATGATATAAGATGGGACATTAAAAGTTTTCCTTGTGTAACTCATTTTATTACAGTATCAATATTTTTCTTTCATGTGTGCTGTATTTCTCCTAATGGAAGCAGGGAATTCCAATGGAAAGCACATCAGACAGAGAATGGAGTGAAGTATATTCTGTATCAGTTCTGTCACTGACTGTTTGAATGTTTAAATGTGCTTGCTATTTTGCCAATTTAAATCCTATTAAGATGAAATACTAAAAAGCATAGACAGTTTTGAGATGATTGGGAGGAATAAAGAAAAACATTTTATTTCTTATAATGATCATCTGTGAAAGGCTGCCCATCATGATAATATAAAATTTATTTATGTGATTATTTTATCTTAAAATTATTCATAACAATCATATGAGTCTTAAATGATTTATTTCATAATAAATAATATCTATTTTCTATGTTATACTTTTATAACATCCTTAAACTCTTTTCTATCTTTAAAGTATTAACCAGTTAGGGACTTCCCTGGCGGTCCAGTGGTTAAGACTTCACCTTCCAATGCAGGTGGTACGGGTTCGATCCCTGGCTGGGGAGCTGAGATCCCACCTGCCTCACGGCCAAAAAACCAAATCATAAAAGAGGAGCAACATTGTAACAAATTCAATAAGGACTTTAAAAATGGTCCACATCAAAAAAATATGTTTTAAAATAAATAAAATGTTAACCAGTTAATGAGATATAAGCCACAAATTTGTAGCATGAAATATTAAATTCACTTTCCTTTTAATTCTATTGGCTCATAGCTATCCTTTCAAAGAGTAAGGTTGAAATAAAACTCCAGAATTATTTAAGGACGTGATCACCCTGGTCTTCTTTACATAAAATATGCGAAAATGAAGATCGATGATTACAGTGATTGATTTTCATAAACTACTTTTTATTATAGTAATGAATATGTACCTATTCTTATATTTTTATTAATTTTTTTAAAGGAAGAAGTGTTTTTTTAAACTGTAGAGCAAGAGAATTTTTTATATTCTAATGAGTAATGCAATATAATTGTATTTTGAATTATTAACTTTTTCTTACATTAATCAGTGTTTTCCTGTGGTCAGAGCCATATGCTTGAAATTTGTATAGTGACTGTACTTAAATACAGAATGTTTATACTGTCTGTGTGGAAAGCAGAAGGTATAATTATTATATAACAATACCTCTGGGTGCTTGAAGGCACATGGCTGCATCTGGCACAGATATTCTCTTTAGGGATGTTATTAGGTCATGATAACTATTATACCCCCATGGCGTGTTATTATTTAAGCTTATTCTTACCCCTAAAATCTACTACTGAAAAGTCTATGCTATCACAAACTATAATATCACTGATTTAATGACATATTTTTTCTTTTCTTGTTTAATTATATCAAAAGCTACCTAACGTTGTTTTCGGAGAGTTTGTTACTAGTAAGTAAACTTGAAAATGGAATGATTAAATCTCCCACTGTGTAGTGGATTTTTCTGTTAACTCCTTTTAGTTCTTCCAGTTTTCGTTTATGGTATATTGATGTTAGAATCTGGTAGCTTACACAGTTAGTATTGATATAGCTTCCTATAGAATTGTCTCAATCATTTTTTTTTCTTTTTTTAACATCTTTATTGGAGTATAATTGCTTTAAAATGGTGTGTCAGTTCCTGCTTTATAACAAAGTGAATCAGACATACATATACATATGTCCCCATATCTCATCCCTCTTGCGTCTCCCTCCCTCCCACTCTCTCTATCCCACCCTTCTAGGTGGTCACAAAGCACCGAGCTGATCTCCCTGTGCTATGCGGCTTCTTCCCATTAGCTATCTATTTTACATTTCGTAGTGTATATATGTCCATACCGCTCTCTCACTTTGTCCCAGCTTACCCTTCCCCCTCCCCATATCCTCAAGTCCATTCTCTAGTAGGTCTGCATATTTATTCCCGTCTTGCCCCTAGGTTCTTCTGACCATTCTTTTTTTTTTTTTTTTTTTTAAGATTCCATATATATGTGTTAGCATATGGTATTTGTTTTTCTCTTTCTGACTTACTTCACTCTGTATGACAGTCTCTAGGTCCATCCACCTCACTACAAATAAGTCAGTTTCGTTCCTCTTTATGGCTGAGTAATATTCCATTGTATATATATGCCACATCTTCTTTATCCATTCATCTGTTGATGGACACTTAGGTTGCTTCCATATCCTGGCTATTGTAAATAGAGCTCCAATGAACATTGTGGTACATGACTCTTTTTGAATTATAGTTTTCTCAGAGTATATGCCCAGTAGCGGGATTGCTGGGTCGTACAGTAGTTCTGTTTTTAGTTTTTTAAAGAACCTCCATACTGTTCTCCATAGTGGCTGTATTAATTTACATTCCCACCAACAGTGCAAGAGGGTTCCCTTTTCTCCACACCCTCTCCAGAATTTATTGTTTGTAGATTTTTTGATGATGGCCATTCTGACTAGTGTGACGTGATACCTCATTGTGGTTTTGATTTGCATTTCTCTAATGATTAGTGATGTTAAGCATCCTTTCATGTGTTTGTTGGCAATCTGTATATCTTTTTTGGAGAAATGTCTATTTACATGTTCCACCCATTTTTGGATTGGGTTTTTTTTTAATATTGAGCTGCATGAGCTGCTTGTATATTTTGGAGATTACCCCTTTGTCAGTTGGTTTGTTTGCAAATATTTTCTCCCATTCTGAGGGTTGTCCTTTCATCTTGTTTATGGTTTCCTTTGCTGTGCAAAAGCTTTTAAGTTTCATTAGGTCCCATTTGTTTAATGTTGTTTTTATTTCCATTACTGTAGGAGATAGGTCAAAAAGGATCTTGCTGTGATTTATGTTATAGATTGTTCTGCCTATGTTTTCCTGTAAGTTTTGTAGTGTCTGGCCTTACCTTTAGGTCTTTAATCCATTTTGAGTTTATTTTTGTGTATGGTGTTAGGAAGTGTGCTAAAATCACTCTTTTACATGTAGCTGTCCAGTTTTCCCATCACCACTTATTGAAGAAGCTCTCTTTTCTCCATTGTATATTCTTGCCTCCTTCATCAAAGGTAAGGTGACCATATGTGCGTGGGTTTATCTCTGGGCTTTCTATCCTGTTACATTGATCTGTATTTCTGTTTTTATGCCAGTGCCATACTGTCTTGATACTGTAGCTTTGTAGTATAGTCTGAAGTCAGGGAGACTGATTCCTCCAGCTCCGTTTTTCTTTCTCAAGATTGCTTTGGCTCTTTGGGGTCTTTTGTGTTTCTATGCAAGTTGTAAAATTTTTTTTTCTAGTTCTGTGAAAAATGCCATTGGTAATTTGATAGGTATTGCACTGAATTTCTAGATTGCCTTTGGTAAGATGGTCATTTTAACAATATTGATCATTCTGATATATCAATTTAAAAAATGTATCTCTCTGGAGGGGAATGTTGATAATGGAAGAGTCTGTGTCTGTGAGTGTGTGTTTGTGTGGAGGGGGGCTTATAGAAAATCTCTATACATTTCACTCAATCTTGCTATGAATGTGAAAGTGATATAAAACTTTCAGTCTATTAAGAAAAAAGAGAAAAATCCACACAATCATCCCAATAAGTGCACAAAAATCATTAAAAAAAAAAAATTCAACGAACTTTCATGATAATTGCTGTTAACAGACTAGTTATAGAAGAAAATTACCTCAAAATAAGAAATGCTGCATATGAAAAACCCACAGCTGACATCATATCCCATGATGAAAAAAATGAAAGCTTTTTCTTAATATCAGGAACAATATATTTGCTTCAGTGCAAGCCTTTCCTGGTGAATATTAATTGAACTGACTCCAGTGTGTGTGCTGTTAACCCTAAACTATATACTGCTTGAAATTTTGCTCATAAATTTTGTAATTATAGATTAATATTAACTTTTTTGGATGTTAATTGACATATGTTTCCTCAAATACAATTTTCTTACTGATGCAAATGTCACTTTTAAAATAAATTCTGCCAAGGGAAAGCTTTTGGCAGCCCTTTAGAAGCATCTTCTCTTCTGCCAAAAAATTGCTTGTAGTTTATAAAAGGAAATAGACAAGGAAAATTAATATTTACAATGTCATTTTTAGCAGGGCATATGGGCAAAATTTCTGAGAGAATACTATTAGGAAAATATACATAAGTTCTGCATGTCTAGTAGTTCAATGGGAATGTCCTTGTATCTTTCATATAATATAATGACAGGAACAATCCTATTAAACTGTCCTGCTGTATTCACATTTATAACATGATATTGAATGTAATCCGAGTGTGCTATAAATTTAATAAAACAAGTTTTATTCATTAATAACAAAATCAATTTTATATTGAGAGAGAAGGAAGAAAAATACTTATTTTTCTAACCCATGAGACCTTTTCAAAGATGATGTGATGCTCTAAAATAAATTAGATTATTCTAATGCATGCTCCTATTAAATACCTTCTATTTTAAAAAAATTCTAGTTTTCCTACTTCCTCCTCCTCAAAAACACTATTTTAAAAGCCCAGTGATTTTCTACAGAATATTTGAAAAGTGTTACTGAATCTATCTCCTTATCCAAATACTTAGCAAAGATAAATACTTTTAATAGTTAATTTTACAGAATTTATCATTATCATAATCATCATTATTATTCACTTCCAAAAATGAAGGTTTCATTGGAAATAATTCTGGAAATTTTCAAATATTTTATTGTAAGCATTAATTTTGAAATTAGAAAACGTTCCTAAAATCATATAAGGAAATGATTTATATCTCCAAGGAATAGAATTTAATATTTTCAGATTTCTTCAATGGGAATGTAAATGTCAGCATCTTTTCATACTTTTCCCTTAATCATTTCACATATAATCAAGATGTTTTAAAAAATGTCTAAAATAGTATTTAGACTGACATGTAATGAAATATTCTTAGATACTTGGATATGAATTCAATAGAAATTAAGGGATAGGAAGAGAATTGGAACCAACATACTATGAGGATAGTAACCTTATATGAACTTCTAGAATAAGAGTTGAAAAATTGTAAAAATGGAAAAAAATAATATAATAATATATAAAATATTCTCCAACCAACTTAATGAATATCTGTCTATCTGTGTGTCTATCTCCATGAACTTCCATTCGAGAAATATAAATTTGATAAATATTTGCTTGCTAGCCAGAAATGTGGCTAAGATTATTTGGATATCAACCATCACTCTGACTGAAAAGATTTAGAATGGAATATGATAGAGACCAAAATCTATAGACATACACAGCTAATTGAGAAATAATAACTAGTTAAGTTCTCAGATATGTCAAGGATGAATATAACAAAATGGCTGTGCAACAAAAGGGGACCATTAGAAGTATGTGGGGAATAAAGAGAAAATAATTGCCCTCAGTGCTGTGAATAATGCCAAAATACTGGCGCAAAATATTTACAATAGGAAATATTAAAATAATTTTAATTAAAAGCAAAATCTAAATATGTCAATTGAAAGGGTTCATTTCTATTTTCTTCAACTTCCTGATACTTCTAAAGTCAGTTGTAATATATGGTTTGGCATATTAATGTTATTCTTTTTATAAAACCTAGGACTTTTAAAATAATCTATTACTTGTTAATCGATTTGCAGTATCTAATTTATCACATGTAAGGTATTATATATAGTAAAGTTTGCTAGAAATTTTTAATATTTTTCTTGTTTATCCATGTCAATATCATCTCTGTATAACATTGTTTTAAGAGATATAAAATTTTATAGGATAAAGAACTTGAAAAAGTATTCCATAGTAGAAATATATTTTAAGAAGGTTCATCATTACATCCTTTAAATTAAATTAATTAAAAATGATCTTCTGCTTTAAACTAAAACATTGTCCATAAGCAAAATAAAACTATAATATTCAGTGAGGCTCAGATAGTGGTCCAGTTAATCCAGGAGTTGGGAAATTTCAAACACTGCAGTCATATTTTATTTACATTGTTGACCAATAATGATCTATCCAGAATTAACAGTTTTCATAGCTTTGCCCCTCTCTCATTTTATTACAAAAAGCTAGGTCTATGGAGTTAATTGGTGTTATAGACTAAGGTTTATTTTTCTGGATACAGTAACTGTGTCAGTTAGGGTTTGACCATGGGAGCAGGACTCCCATGAGTGAAGTGGCCACAGAGATTTATTATGGAATTTCACCTTGCCCAGCTACGGGAGTTGGTGAACAATCTATGGAAAGATGTTGCCTTTCATCTTGGGGTGCATCTAGAGTTACCAGTGTCATCAGGATCTGCTGTTAGTAAGAAAACTGAACCTGAAATCATGGGGTAGCCAGAACACACTGGGAAACATAAGGAGAACCAGAACCCATGAGGTTAGCCTCAGAGGTGACATGTCATCACATGCAACCTTAATCTATGGAGTCACCTGCTTGACTACTTCACCATGGGGTGAAAAGTGTAGCTCATCCAGGATGTAGAGTGGTTGAGGGAGAACATTCAGTGGGAGAAGAAGGAGCTTTGTGCCTAGAGCACTGCCCCACACCACACACACACACACACACACACACACACACACACACATACACATATACACAAACACACCACACACACACATACACACCACACACACAACACATAAACACACACCACACACACACCACACAAACACAACACACAACAAACACACACACACAACACCACACACACAACACACACATACAACACACACACCACACACACACGCACAACACACACACATACACAACACACACACACACGCCAGTAGCTAAGGCAGCAGATCATTGACAACATGAGCAACATGAGGGGACCTTCTCCAACCTTCAGAATCTAGTGGACGTCGCTTTCCTCTGCTGTGCCGTCTTACACCCATTTCTCTTGTGGCTGATTCTACTCCAGAACTTTACAGGGAAAGGAATTGTGGGCATGTAGTAAAAGCTTATTATTTAAGTTGACAAAGATCAAAACCACCACAGGGAAAGTAATTGCTTAACTTGTTTTCAATAATAAAATTATTGAATAATAAATAATTTTAAATAATTTTAAATTTTTAAATAATAAAATTAAATTTTAAATAATAAAATTTTTTAAATAATAAAATTTTAAATAATAAAATTTAAATAAAATTTTAAATAATAAAATTTTAAATAATAAATTTTAAATAAAATAATAAAATTTTAAATAATAAAATAATATTATTTAAATATAAATAATAAAATTTAAATAATAAAATTTTAAATAATAAAATTTTAAATAATAAATTTAAAGTAAATTTAAATAATAAAATTTTTAATAATAAAAATTTTTAATAATAAAATTTAAATAATAAAATAAAATTTTAAATAATAAATAATAAAATTTTAAAATAATAAAATTTTTTTACCATATACTTGTCAAGAAAAACAGAGGATTGTATAGTTGAAGATGCAATATAATGACAATAATTAATTGAATAAAAGACAGAAAACTCTCATCATAAAAGCAGGTATAAGATATGGTGGGATGGGGAATGATTTTTATTTTCCTTTCAATATTTTTGTTTTATATCCTCAAATAAGCAAAAAGTGAAATAATGATATTTTGCACTTTAGTGAAAAATGTTACTCAGGCCTCTAGTGCAGAAAATAAAAATAATTTTGCATAAGGATATTTCTCTACTGATATAAATGATACCATATGTGTGACCTGGTGATTATTCTTAAATGGTTCAGCTTTGACTGTTCTTGTGTTTTTCTTTTATTATCAGTTTCTGCATTCATTCACACATCTCTTTCCAGGAAGTATGTCTGACATTGCAAGGAAAGACCTGGCCTAATTCCTTTTCTCACTCTGAAGTTTTTTTGCACTAATGCTTTTAAAACTATGGCGGCATTCATCAATGAAAGGCTTTTCATTCTCAAAACTTAGAGTTTGACTTCATTTCAACCTCAGAGTTATCATCTACTAATAGTGCCCCTTCCTTTAGTGCAGTCCATGGAGGTTTACAGAAGAGACTGTCCAGTGAACACCCCCTGGGGAACATATTCAGGTGGTGACTACTCAGCGCTCCATTCTGGGGTTGTTACCTCTCTGAGTCTCCAGATCCCTACCTTGACCTGGTGGATTGTGTTCGCCAAAGCTCTAGCATCCTCACCACATTTAATGCAGACTATTTATTTTTGTGCCTGGTCTTAAGAAACCACAACGGCAAAATATTATGACCAACCACTCATTTCCAGAGTTCCCTGCCCGATCATGGAATCCCATGCTATAAGTTACAGCCCCACTACCAAGGCATTCTCCCTTACTCCGTCATATTTTTGTCTCTACCACTTAACACTGCCCCAAATATTTCCCCACTTACTTCAAGTATTTTGATCTTTGAACCATTTCTTTCCAGAGCTGAGTTCATACTTCCAGGCTCTGGCTGTGCTGAGAACTGACCCTGCCATTTTCCTGAAGGCAAAGAGAGGAAGTGAGTGTGGATGTCGAGGTGAAAGAGTAAAACCTTAGACAAATGCTCCATCTGTGATTGTCACAGAGTCTTCAGACAAGACTATTCTGCTTGGCCCAGTGGGATTGGGATCCTTCTGCCAGCCAGAGAGTTTCAGGGAATTTTGGTTGTTAAAGATTCCCATACCCTAAGCATAGCATTTTCTTTTTGTCTTTGCGAGACCTGCAAAGTCATGAAAACAGTCACCCACATCATAATCCTTCATAAGTGTCATAACCCTTAAATCAGCAAGTGCAACAGCTGCTTTATCTTCTGATGCCTTGACTGCTATCTATGCCCCGTACCAGTTCACAAAGTTGGAAGCTTTAATAACGGGTTATTTTATGGCATGCCATAACTGCACCACTTAAAAAAAGGTGAAGGGGTCTTGTTGCTTCCAGATAGGTGAGATATCCCATCCAAACGCCCATTATGAGTGGTTCACTTTCAGGACCATTTCTGGTACTGTCTTACTCTGGGTTCCCTAGTAAACAGAGCAAAAAAAAAATCCGTATTTGATGTCTGAATACAATCCCAGGTGAACAAAAACAGGGGAGGGAAAGAGAGTGTGTCAGGGAAAGAGGGAAAGTAAATTCAAGGAGGTGTCTGGCTAAACTGCTCATAGACTTTCAAAATATTACAGTTATTTGGCTACATAGAGGGGTTTTATGGCTACTGCACCTTATAATCAGCTGTCAGGGAGAAGAAGTGTATGAATTTAACTTCTCAATTCCGATTGTCTCCTTTCTTTCACTAACAAAGTTCACTTCATCATGCATTATTTTTCCTTCTCTTCTATGTTGAGTTATAAGGTCCTTCTGTGCAGATTCTGGGGAAAATGAGGGACTCTGTGTTCTGAGAATTTTTATGTTTTTGGACCCAGGTGTTGGTAGTGCCTGGGCTCTGACCAAAGTGGGCACAAAAAAGGCTGAGCCAAAGCCATCCTTATCCCGTGGAGGAGGCTAAAATAGCCAGTAGTATTAAATAGGGAACGATATAATCAACCTTCCAAGTGCAGGCACTTCTGAGATGGAAAGGGGTTATTATTAATGACACTAAGTATAATAATTATACTAATGACATAGGCATAAACTGGGTTGGGCACACACTATGAGGCATTTACTATTATTATCCACTTTTATAGGTGAGGAAATTGGGTTACAGTATCCTGTTGTATGGGGTGGAATTTGTTGGAAGTACAATAAATATAACCCCTCCTTCTCTATCCTATTTAAAAATTGGTAGTAAAAGAATAAGTAGATGAAAAATAAGAATATAACTAATATTGATCAAAATGATACTTGAGAATTTGGCTTAGACTTGGAATACTCTTGTATTTTAAATACTCGGTATAAAAATAGTATTCAACTGATTAGATACAAGTCCCATGGGGTAGAGCCTTTATGGCTAACTGGTAGCATGTTAGAGAGTAGTTAAAAGTGTTTTGTTTAGTTTTTCTTAGTGGTGGTCCTAAAGGAGAGTGGTAGATCAGTAAGTTGACAAATCTTGCCAGCTTCTTCATCCTAAAGCCACATGAGCAGACTGGTAGAATCCAAGAGTCTTAGCTTGAAGCTCCCTCTACATGGAGGGACATATTAGGAAAGAGATCCTCCAAGAAGAGATGTTCAAATTGTTTACCAAAATTATCACATCACAAAAAAGATGCTGTAATAGGTTTCCAGGTGTTAATTTTTTTTGCATATAACAGAAGGTGATATAGTCCTATCAGTGGAATTGTTGGACCAAAGTGTATGCATCCTTTTTAAATCTGGGTTCATAATACCAAGTGTGCTTGGTAAAAAGGTTGTGCCCATTTATACTCCTGTTCACACAAGGTAGATACTAAATATATTTTACAGTTACTAGAACACAGACACTGACCAATTAGAACAGATGCTGGTAACAGTTGGAACATATGGTCACACTGCCGCATTGTACCTCAATATCGGCCCGGCACAAACAGTACATGAAAAGGACAAATTCCCCCACTCACTTGTCAAGATGGGGTAGTATCTAACTTTGATTTGTTTCCAATTCAATACAGGAAAAATGGTGTATCACTGTTATTTGATTTGCATGTCTTTAATTAGGAATAAGTATGAGAATTTTTTAAAATTTCACTCACTATGTACTTTTAAATCTACCATATTGGCTTCATTTGTCCATTTTTCCTCTCGTATGTTTCATATTTTTTAAATTAATTTATGAGTTTCTGGCAAGCTAAAGAGCTTAGACTGATATCCTTCATATATGTTACAAATTCTCTTCATACAAATATATTAGTTTTCATGATACTTTTGCTCTACTGGATTTTCAAAAAAAAAGTTTATTTTACTTAGTCATATTTTTAGTGCATTCTTTATTGCTTCTTGGTTTTCTTTTTTTTTTTGAAATCTCTTTTCAACCTGATGATTAAAAACCCAAATAGTTTTCTTAGTACTTATGTAAAAACATTAGCTAATCCATATAGAAATCATTTTGGTGTAAAGATTAAATTAGTGATCCAACACTTTCTGAAAAGAGCATGCAAGCTACATGCCCCATTACCATTTATGGTATAACTCATCTCTTTTATCACTAATTTAAAGTAGGTCTTTATCATTTACTAAATGAAAATAGCTCTCAGTGTGGACTCATACTTTATTTCTACTCTAACAAATCCCTACGGTCGTAATCATGATTCCGAACAATGTCAATGCATTCACTCATTTGATCTATACTACAGAAATGAAAGTGGTTTAATTTCTACACCAATACAACTACTCACAACAAATATACTAAGTAAACTTCAAGATTCCTTTGTAGTTATTTTGTCCTAATAATAAATATCCCATTGAGAGTGAACAGTCATAGTGTTGTGTTTTAAAGTTAACTAAAGTAGTTCTTCATATGTGTGGTTATGTTTTGAATTTGATATAGGTTTTCTTTTTTTGCTGTTTTAAAGGTTCATTATAAAGTTTTTACCCTGATTTTAAATTTATTTTACATTTCAGAAAATGTATCTTTTGAACATGGACATCATTAACATGTTAGGTCAAAATTATCTTCTATCCAATTTTACCCACCTTCTTAATAAGCATTTATACTGATTTCTGATTTGTAAATGCTTTCTGTCTCTTGTATTTTTTTGCAAAAGTAAATGGATACATTTCAATATGTTTAATTGCTTTTAGTATTCTGCACATTGCTGTTTTTCACTCTCCCTTAGCTGATTCTGCTGATGTAGATCCTTCTTATTATTTCTACTGCTGCACAGAACCTCATTGTGTGGATGTGAACCAAGTCTTCTATACATGGGTGTCTGGGTGTTTTCCAGTATATTGCTATTACAGATTCTGCTACAATATTTTTTTTCAAAAATTTCAAGGTATATCCTTAGATTTACGCCTAGAAGTGGGATATCTGGGTCCAAGGGTGTGTGTGTGTGTAGCTTCATTGGATGCGCTAAATTTCCCTCTCTAGGCGGTCCATGTTTCATTCCTGCAAGCAGTGCGTGGGCGAACCACATTCCCCACAGCTGTGCCTCCTTAGTTTGCTCTGAAGCCTTAAGCATTTCTATAATCTACTAGGAGAACAGTTTTTATCCTTGGGTACTAGTTTTACTTTGCATTTTTTTTATGTGTGAAAGACCATTTGAGTGAAGCGACTGTTCATGTTCTTTACCAATTTTCTGCGTTTTTCTCCTTGACTCTGAAAACATATTCTATACGTTAGGATGTTTGGTTTGGTTTTTGATTTCTCATATCTGGTGCTGCTATTGACCAGTCTGATGATGTTGGAATCAAGTAGCTTTTTGGATGGCTGTTCTTTTCTCTGGAAGCTTTACAAATGTGTTAATTTTCTTAAATTTAACTAAAAGTTGTCTGCTTCTGTAATTGTCCTTATCTCTTCTTTGGCATTTTTTGAGCCTTTTAAATGGAAATTTAGTCTTTATTTAATTCTGGAAAATTTATCACCATGTTTCTTCGAGTACCTTTCCATCTACATTTGTGATATTTTTCCTTCAAAACTCCTACCCTCTGGTTGCATTTATTTTATATTATGTTTTTCTTTATCTTCTCGAACTGCCTTCCAAAGTATTCCTCTCTCTCATCCTTCTGTTTATTAATTTCTTTGCTGCAAAATTCATTCCAATGTTTTTCTCAACGATTTTGTCCTTTACTTCAACAAATAAATTTTCTTGTTAATATTTCCATAAGTCTTTTTTATTTTCTTGTTTTTTAGTCATATTGCTAATAAATCTCCTTATGTTCTAGGTATTTTTTTTTCTGCCTATTTAAAATTCTTGGTGTACATGTTTCACTAATTCTACTTTCAGTGGTGTACCTGGTTCCAATCTGCTTTCTATCTTTTGAGGGGCTGTACTTTTCAGCCAGTGGTCTGCTTATAGCCCGTAAGCTCTTGCTCTGCTAGACACGGCAGCTCTCTTTTGTGAGAAAGTACCCGGGAAGATTTGAAGCCAGGGTTACCATTTATATTCAGTTTAAAGATAAGGGTGTGTTGAAGAAGAAAGATGAGAAGAAGCCCCACAGAACAATTTTCCAGGCCCCGGAGACGATTGCTAATCTCTCCCTTTTACAGCCATCCCGTTTGCTTCCTCTGGTCCCAAAGGTTTACCTCAGGGAGAGCAGCTGCCTCAGAAAGGGTAGGGGGATGCCTGTCCCAGTGCCTCTCTTCAGCCCCTCCCTGTTTTCCTCAACTCCTGGCCCTGACGTGGGTTGTTTTACACCCCTGTCTGTGGAACATTAGCCCCATTACCTGACCTGAACTGGCCACATATTTCTGCCACAGTGGGAAAAACCAAGAGTGGAACTTAGACAAATTTCTCTTGTGTGTCTTTCCACCACTTCCTTAAGCACGTGCTGCCCACTCCACACACTGCCCCCAAGGCGATACCACTTCCAGTGTCACTGGGTGTTTCTCATTTCTTGGTTTGCTTTCGGAATTCTAGTCTCCCTTGTGCTTTGTCACTTCTTTAGACTGACTTTGGAGTAAAAGGACAGTAGCTCGTACTGGTTTATCTTCTTAAAGAGATAGAAGCCACTTCTTATATTTTTGTTTGCTGACTAGTTCGCCCGACTTCTGATAGCCACCTAAACCCTATCTGATTACTGATACACTTAGGGACGCAGACCCTTGGATACTAACCCCAGAAGCGTCCAGTCAGCATCTCTGGGGCTGTGGTTCAGAGCCTGTGCATTTAAAACTCCCCAGGTCCTCCTGATGACCAGCTCCACCTGGCAACCAGTTGTCTAGACTGTAGGATCGAGCAGTTAATTTATTACTCTTCATAAATACATATCTTTTCTTCTTATTGTAAACTAAGTTATCTATTTGATAGACAAGACTGTGAGACACACAGACACATACAACACACACACAACATGGATAATTTAACACTAATGTGCTGAAAATTATTAATGCCATAGGTCAAGTCTAATACAGAATTCTCTGCTTTGTTCCCCTTTTTTTCAACCCTAAACATTCAGTTGTGGGTTTTGTTGATACATGACTATAGTCCGAATTCCACACTCTTCATTTCTTTCATTTAGTCTACAAATATTTACCACTTACTATATGCCAAACATTGTTTTAGGTGCTAGGATACAGTAGTGAACAAGATAAAGGCATTACTGTCGCGGCACATTCTGCAAGGAAAGGGAGATATGCAATAAACAAACAGACTCAGACTACATCAGGTAGTGGTAAGAGCTATGAAGAAACAAAACAGCTAGAGAGCATGAGGTGTGCTATTTTAGACAGGAACGTTAAGGGCGGCCATCATAAGGAAGTGATGTTTTGTATAGAACCTAGAAGTGAGGGCTCCACTCACGCATGCAGGTGGGGAGAGCAGCAAGAGTGAACACTCGCACAGCTTCTCTTCTCTGCCCCCGACTCCTTTCACACAAGGAGCCCTGTGGAGAAAGTGGTACACTAGGATAACAGCTCGTGGCCCAACTGTCCCGGGGTCCATCCTGACCTTTGAGAACCGTGCGGGGAGGGTCGATATCTGAGTATTTGTTAGAGCAGTTCCTGACACCAGGCTGGGAAGCTCTGTTCTGGGTCCTTGTAAAGATACATGTAAAGGTATAGGAGTTTGTTCTGAACAGGGGGAAAAATACTGGATGCCTTTGTGTTTAGGACTTTAGCTGACAATTTCTCACCGAGATTACCAAGAATCTCATGGAGCCAGAGTGTTTTTTCAGATCCTGTCTTTTTTCACTTCTCCACATTTCATACTCCTCCTGTCCAACTTTTTTTTTTGAAAGCTTTGTTCTCCTGTGGAACTACCCTCTCTTATTCCTCCTCTCTGTGCACATGACTTTTGGCCACTATTTGTTACTCACTTTTCTTGCTACCCCTTCATTTTGATGCTCCCCCGGGCTCTGTCGTTAGAGTCCGCTTCTCTTAATACATCATATCCAAATATATGAGTTCGAATACGCTAAGGACTTTTCTGATTTTTGTCTCTAATTCAGATCTCTCTCCCGAGTTAAAAAAATTCTGCATCGACACTTAAAAATAGCATATTCACCTTAAGATCATTAGGTTCAGGCTAAAACTAACAATTCCTTGAAGCAAGGAAAGTACTCCTCTCTGTGTGTTTCTATCTTTTGGAATAGGACCTTTGACCCAGAACTGTCCCAGGTCACAAACATGTACGACTATCACCTCTCGTATGCTTCGTACAAATCAGTGACTGTGCTTTCTTGTCTATTTGTTCTCTAAAATATTGCTTGTGAACCCCCAACATTTTCTCCATTGTTACATCCATATTGGAGTCATGATCCTTTCCATAAAACTCTTTTAAAACAATGGATTCATATACGATGAACATTAAGTGTATTAAACTTCATATGTGACAAGAGAAGGAGGGATTGACGGGGAGGACGGCAAAGAGAAGGAGTGAAACACATGGCAGTCATGCCTCCGTTTCAGTGGTGAGCATGAAACAGGATTTGGAGTCTGTTTTTTTCAGTCTTAGGTCCCAAATGCCTCCCCTTATGTATGTAGTTTTCATATGGTAGGGACCCGAACCGTAAGCTAGCGACTTACATCTGGCACTAAGCAAAACAACAACAACAGCAAAATAAAACGAATAAAGCCCCTCTCTCTACTAGCACAGGAAGACAACTTAGCTATTGTTAACTAATTCAACTATTCAACCGATATTTACTAAGTATGCGATAGTGCCAGACATCATTACAGGCTCTAGAAATGTGGTAGTGAACAACATAGGTAAAATCCCAGCTAGCAAAAGCTTTATTTTGCATTTACAGAGAGATGATACTTTGGTTTTGAGTATGTCATATGTCTAACTAAATTTTCTGGGACGTATTGACTGGGTGTTATTCCTACCTTAGGTTGTAAATTTAGAATCAAACCCTTTTGTGTAAATGACTCCATTGTAACCTACTTATGATTCTCCCTGCCTCAGCTTCTAATTGGCTTCACTCTTTCAATCTATTAATGTCTCAAACAAATGTCAGTGAGCTATCTTTAACAAATCAAATATTGCGTTCCTCATTTTCCTGGGACTCCTCATTTATTCCAAAAACAAAATCCATATTCCTTATTGCTTTCAGCCTTGCTTATGTTCCCAACCTTATTTCTCAATTATCTCCCTTTTGAAGTTCAAGCTCTAGAGTCTCTGATGTGCCCTTAACCCCTGACCTCAGGTGATCTTTCAGGATCTGGTATTTTCACGTCCTTGCCTGTGATACTCTACACTGAGAGTCTCCCTGACAAAATACTACTCAGATTTTCACTCAAATATCTTCTTCTTTTCTCTGCTGCCTACTTGTACCCTCCTCCTCTAGGAAGATGGAGGGGCTCCTCCTCTTGTATTCCCAAACTGTTAGCACACCCCTCTACTATAATATATAGTTTATACTGTAATTCTTGGAATGTTTTTCTCCTCTGTAGTTTATTAGTTTTCCTTTAAAAAAAGACTTTATTTTTTTCTAGCAATTTTAAGTTCTCAGGAAAATGGAAGGGCAGGTACAGAGATTTCCCCTGCCTCCACACATGGGTAGCCTCCTGCCGTATCAACATCCTCTACCAGAGTGGTGCATTTGTTACAAACTAATGGAACTACATTGACACATTATTACCACCCAGAGTCCATAGGTTCCCTAGGGTTCACTCTTGGTGGTGTACATTCTGTAAATTGGGACGAATGTGTAATGACATGAACCCACCATTGTTCACTGCTCTAAAAATCCTCTGTGCTCTACTATTCAGCCTTCCTCCCTCAACCCCTGGAAGCCACGGGTCTTTCCAGTCTATATAGTTTTGTGTTGGCTTTATTTTGATGACAAATACTTATCTTTTCATATCCTTGTATTTCTGTCATCAAGCTCAATGCCTGGTGTGTGTGTGTATATATATATATATATCCACAGATATTGATATTTGGGAAAGAACACAGTTTCTCCTGTGATAAGTTGAGTACAAAATTTGCACCTAACCTATGCTTGAATGTATGATTAGTCAAACAGCTCATAAGAAAGCAGGTACAAGAAAAGAATATGTTTTTAAAGAAACTGTGAAGGGAGTAGAAACAGGATACAGAGAGAAAAAAAGATAGGAGCAGAGTTAAAAGGAAAGAGAAAGAGAGAATACAGACAGAGAAAATAGCTTGCGTCGGTCAAGGATAAAGCTGGATAATTTTACATCTCAACAACCACCATACCACCACCACTTCCCCAAAAGAGGACGCCTCTGCCTTCTGAAAGCTTTGTACACTGATAGGTTCCCACTGTAATAGATTTATTTTACAGGCATGGTGAATAACAAAAATATAGAATGCATTTATTTCTTCATGAGGACATTAAATATTTTAATACTCTGTAAGCAAATAGTCTTTTGATTTGTGATATTATTTAGGGGAATTATGCATAATTCAGCTCATGTTGATATAAACAATAATAATTGATGCTTTATAAGGTATTATATAGTATAAAAAACACTTCAGTATACACTCTGTACATTAGTCCTAGTAAAATCGTTAAGAGTCTGTCTTTTCCAGACAGAGAAATGGGCACAGGAGAAGCTGACTGATTGGTCAGCAGAAACGCCACACCTAGATCAGGTCAACACTTCCCAGGTCAATTCCATGGCATCACCTCTTGCCATAAAATCATCTCATTCAAACATCTTCACCAGCTGGTTCAAATAAAGTTGGCATATATGTAACTCATTTCTTATTCAGAATTCCCCAACACCTGTAACCTGAGAGTGGGTTCTCAGAAGAAGACATTGCATGAATTTGTTGTGTAAAAGCTAATACTTTAAATTGAGAGTATATGTGTTGCCACTTTTAATTGACAAATTGACCACCTCCAAGAAGATTGCATTCAAGTTCATAGTGTCAGTTATTATCTCTGTGAGAACAAACACTTTAAGCCAGTGAAAATTTTCAATTTTTGATATTTATAATTTATTTTCATGTGAGTCAGTGTTATTTTGAAATACCAGTTTGCCTGAAACAATTTTATGAAAGATAGGAATGCTTTTCTGAAATAATACTTTGATAAACTTTTGCTACAGAAAGTTAATTTTTCTAAGGTTCTAAATTTTAACACATATATGTTAGTTTAAATTAAATATGAAAGTAAACACTTACAATTGGCTAACTTCACTGACTTTGTAAGGAACATTTAGGGAAATATATTTTGTATTATTTTCAATTGTTTAGTAGCAGCATGAGGTCACTGCACTTATAGTAGGTAATTAGATAGAAGGTTCAAAAACATATTATCCAAATATCACATTTTCCATTTTAATTAAATTATACTTGCAGACACGGCAGGTATAGGTATCCAAATTAAGTTAAATTGTCCTATAATTTTGTAATCATCTTGGCTCTAATCCTTCATGGCAGAAAAAACAAAAACAAAAACTTTGTCTACAATAGTATATTTGTATGTATATAAATATATTTTCTTTCTCTTTTGCTCCCTCTCTACTGCAAAGAAAATATTCCAAACGAGGGAAGTAGAAGGTGCTAAAATGTATGGCATTATTTAAACTCAAAGTCTCTCCTTAGTGTGTCCCAGAGTACAGCACTGGGGTCATTTGCATCAAAATCATGTGGGGAGGGCTTCCCTGGTGGCGCAGCGATTGAGAGTCCGCCTGCCAATGCAGGGGACACGGGTTCGTGTCCCGGTCCGGGAAGATCCCACGTGCTGTGGAGCGGCTGGGCCCGTGAACCATGGCCGCTGAGCCTGCATGTCTGGAGCCTGTGCTCCGCAATGGGAGAGGCCACAACAGTGAGAGGCCCGTGTACCGCAAACAAACAAAAAATATCATGTGTGGAATTTGTTATAATTTCAGACTTCTTGACCCTACCACAAATTTGAATCATAATCTCTAGGTATGGAATCCAAGTATTTATATTTTTAGCAAAATGTTATGTAAAACTTGACAACCAGTGCTATAGCATACTAATTTAATATCAAGCAATTTCTCTCCAATACTTTCTGTCTCACCTAGAGAAGGTACAGTAGCTATAAACGTAGCTGGACAGCTGGAGAGGTAAATAGGGATAAATCGATACTCTTTTACTTAGCAGAGCAAGACGTGGAAGACTGGGAATTTCTGGTTTCTCTTTATACAAAGCGCATGTTGAAATTGCATAAGTAAGTAATGCTTATGTGAGAAGGACACTGCTAGGAGAACTCAGGCCACTAGAAAAGGGTGGGTTTTGTGAAACCAAAATAGAACATGAGTGAAGCAAGTGGCTTCTTCACCACTCTGAGCTTGTTCCATCATCTTTAGAAGAGCCGTGGGGGTGGTGTCTCAGGGCTCCACAGACTTGAGAAGTGAGACGACGTGACTGGAAGTGCCCGATACAGAGTATACAGTCCCTCTTTCGCTCGCTATCTCTCGCTCCCTCGCTGTCTCTGTCACTCCTCTCCCACCCCCCGTATGAGTGTATGTGCTCTATAATATGGTGCATGTACATTAACATTTGTAACATTGATTTCAGTAGGTGTCAAACAATAGTCCCCATACTTCTGGGGGTGTAAAAGATAAGCATTTGTACGTCAGTTTATTAAAGAAAGAAATCTATTTTTTCATTAACACAATGTAATATTTAACACTAAGCATTATTCTATCGTTTCCTTATTTATTTGTAGTCATTTGTCTTAACTTTAAGAAAATAACTCACTAGCATGCACAACAGTATCTGATTTTGCTGTTAAACGTTTGAATATTAAAACTTTCGATGAAAGTTTCTTTTGGCTTCTTATCTCACGGACATTTTAAGCTTATTCATTGTTAAATGTGTTTTGTCACATTACATCTCTTGACATGGTTTTTCTTCAAACAAGATGTTTCAAAATTAAACTGAGTCAGAGAACATCATTGTGACACAAGAAATATTTCTCAGCCAACTTAAGCTGGAAACCATGTTTTGCACCATGGCATTGTCCTGTCTTGGTTTCAGATACATGAGGAATTATGTGTGAGGAAGGACCTGCTGTTCTCCCCTCCTCACTGATATTTTCTTTCTCAGATGAGACAAGTGACATGGGCAAATACCTGCCAGAACAGTCATGTACTGCTTTTCCCCCATCTGTCTGATACGGCTATTAGGACGCCACATCACACAGTTAATATCAGATGGTGCGAAGAACAGAGCACCTTCATTGAATCTGGCATCTAAAATGAGAAGTGAAGTCTTGGGTTACCCAAGGAAGCTGAACGTTGCCATTAAATGCTGGAAGTATTCAATTCTCCGTCTTACAGACTCTTTACTTTTCTAGTCTCTGTTCTCTTCAGTTAGACCTGATGAAAGCCCGACCTTTATGGTCCATTACCTGTATGTAGTAGAAATCAAAGAAGTTGAATATAGGCACCCTAATTTGCTTTTTATTGAAAGTTTAATTAAACAGGATTGCTTGGTTGGAGAGAGAGGGGAGCATTGTTTGACCTCATTAAATGAAAACTTCAGAAATCTTATGTGTTGTTACCTTTCCCCAAAGTCCCACCTCATCTTCATGATTTCATAACTAGTGACGGCTTCTCTTCCATCATTGTTGTTTCTTTCTCATCCTGCATCAAAAAAGACTGCTAAGAAAGAAAGGCCACTTCAGGTTCAGAACCTTCCTCCTAGTAAAAGGTCACCATAAAACTGAAATATGGGGAAAAAAGACTACTCATTAGCCTCAAAACAAGGACAGGGAGAGACGATAAACTCATCTGTTATATCTTTCATTCTCTTAACATCGAGAATAATGTCTTGCTTTTTTCATCTCAGTGTTTTTTTTTTTTTTTCATTTTCATCTATTCCTATGTCTGTGTCTTTGTCTGTGTCTATGCCTCTGTCTGTCTATCTATCTATCTATCAGTCCATCCATCCATCTTGGAGAGAGTTCTTCAGGAACCTCTGCTAAATTGTTTTCATCCACAGACGCCAAAGAATATCTGAATTTATTTTATTTTACTTTTATTTAGTCCTATTTTATTGTTTTTTTTTTTACATCTTTATTGGAGTATAATTGCTTTACAATGGTTGTGTTAGTTTCTGCTTTATAACAAAGTGAATCAGTTATACATATACATATGTTCCCATATCTCTTCCTTCTTGCGTCTCCCTCCCTCCCACCCTCCCTATCCCACCCCTCTAGGTGGTCACAAACCACTGAGCTATTTTATTGTTTTCGATGCTACTGTAAATTGGTTTGTTTTTTTTTTCAGATAGACTAGATTTTATTTTTTAAATTTAAAAAATGTATACAATTTTTAGAGGTTACTTTCCATTTACAGTTAATACAAAGTATTGGCTATATTCCCTGTGTGGTACAATACATCCTTGAGCTGATCTTACACCCAGTAGTTTGTGCCTCCCTCCCCTGCCCCTTGTTCCAGGTGCCCCACTTTTAAGATCTGTTCGGCCCTTCAGCCATCTCCTCCAGAACCAGCGAACCACCCTAAGTAAAAGTCTGTTCCTAAATTAAGCTTGTATCCCAGCTCATCACTCTATTTTAACTTAGTAATTTCTAACTATTTTCTAGCTCTTTCATGCAGATGGATTTTATACTTGTCCAGATTTTTTGCTTTCTTTCAGCTGGAAGGTAGGTCTGGATAATTTAGTTAACAATAAGCAGAGGTTTCAAAATGGTCTTTTTTCTCTCAACTTCTTTGCAGAAGTAATTTTTTTTATTGGATTCATGATGCTTCCTTCTTACTCATGCTAATTATGGGTGGTACTACTAAATGCATCTAAATTTTCAAACCTGATAGAGTGAATTATCTATCCTGACTCCTTCTGTAGGTGAAGTTCACATTTTAGTCCAATAAAAGTATAAAGATTCTGTCTCCCCCTGGCACTATCAATGGTTAGGAAAATTCTCCCTAAAATGGAAGGGAATGTGTCTGTCTCCAAATTTATATGCTTTTAACCTTTGCGTTTTTACCGAAACACAAGGGCTAATGACTGATTAACAGCTTGTAGTAAATTGGAATCTTTAGCAGAAAGAAGCGCACAAAATTATTTTACAGGATAGGATACATTTTCCTAGTTAGAAGTATCCTAGTTTTATTCGAAGGGAAACAAATTTTTTTTTTTAATATCAGGTACATTTATAGTGTTGGACTAACCACTGAACACAATTAAAATGCCACCATTTCTTGTGATGAGATGAGAGCTTGTTAAATCATGGAGCCCTGTTGATGTATTGTCATCAGCAGTGTACAGGTAAATGTATCATTTCAAAAAGAGAATTTTGGACCAGAATTTTTTTTTAGAAACAAGTGTTATTTTGTAGATATGTTGTGTGCATGTAAAAATAGATGTACATGATTATTTTATACTATTTTTTATAATGTTAGATTAAAAGTGGCATTTATGTTTAAAGGTAGTTAAAGCATAAACATTGAAAGATGGCATTAGAGGGAACCAATGAATAATTATGCTCTGTTCTGTGCTCAGATATAGGCAGGATTGAGAGATGACACAGGAATCAGGCAGGTATAAACTCATACTTGTTTTATGGCTGGCTACAGTCTAGACTTGTCCACTTACTTTATCATGGTATACCTTGAATTTAACTTATACACCCCTCATGGTCACAGACAGTACGAAGATAGTGAATAACTACAGCCCTCCACTGTAGAGCCTGCCCACGTATACGTACTGCAGAGAGCAGCGTGCTGTTTCAGGTAGAAGATCCTCCTAAAGGGAGAGAGTGGGACCTAATCAACCATGCTCGGTGCTTCTGCCAGACTCACCAGCCGTATATGTCACTGCCTGCACCAGGGGGAGAGTTAGGAGGCTGAGGCAACAGGGAAGATTATTGTACTAGGGGACCTCCCTGTAATTTTTATTATATTTTATCATAGTTATTATGCACAATTAGTTGTTATAATTACCTTATATTATCATTGTACATAAGGCAACATGTAACTAGTGAAAAGATGCTCCCAACCAGGAACATTCTTCCCTTTCCACTAATCCTACTGCACTTAATCCCACGTCCAACAGCTTTTGCCTAAAAAGTTCCACTGAACTTTCTCTTCCAAACCATACCAATTCCTTCTTCAAAAGCTTTTAAGACAAAATACCCTTGTGATTACTTCATAGCCACCAGTATCCGTTCCCTCTCAAACTCTACTTTATTCTCTCTCCTTGTTTGCATGCTGTTTTCTTTGGCTACATTTCATTATCCTGCACTCCCTAAGGATATAGACTGAATCTTCTGTGTCTTCTGTTCTTCCTAATTGTGCTGAGTACAAGAGTGGATATTCAATATTTTTTAAGTTAAGGTGAAATATAAGGAATGTCTCCTAGTAAATATTCTGGAGCATATAACTAACTTTAAGAGAGTAAGAGCCTATCTCTCCACTGTTGCTCCTCAGAAATTATGTAATTGTTGTCCGGTAAGAGTAACCATGTAATACTTTTTTATTATTAGTGGTGAGTCTCCCGGCCTCTGCGAAGAGGTGCGGATCGATTTTCAGCTTATTTTAATCGACACCATGAACCTTATAAAGAAAGCTGCTCATTGTTACCAAGAGCAGACAGAACCCAGAGGGTGTTCAACAGTCTGTCAGCGACAAATGAAACTAAGCCAAAGTCACAAATTACACAGAAACGTGCTCTTTGTAAAGGAGTGTGACTGTACTTGTAGGTGTGGCTGTCTGCATATATATATTCAAACAAATTTTGGTAAGCTTTGGACTGTGTACTGAATTCTTATTTGACTGTAACATGGCTCAGCAAAAATATGTATTGATATTTCAGAAAAATACATTTAAAACACCTTGTAAAGAAGTTATCCTGGGAGAAAATTATACTCAAATCAAACCATAATAATTTAGTGTTTTGGGCTTGGAAGGATAATATTTGTGATAGGTGAATAGGGCATTTATTATTTTTCCAAAGTTGAACTATATTTTAAGAAATGTAATTACTCCATACATAAGAATTCAGAATACAACATCAACAGAGGGAAAATAAGAAGAAGAAAATGTACTTATTCTACACTATAGCAAACTTACCGAGGCTTTAAATGAATATATATTTATAAAATTGCTTCTGACAACTCACATGATCTGATTATGTGGCAGGATACTCTGACGAAGGATTTGATTACATGGTGCATTGAGCTGTGGCTGGTAAATAATAGCCTTCCCTGTTCATGCTTCTACTTATTGTTGGGAAAGAGACAGAACCTTGAGAATTAGTTTATATCATAAACAAATCAATTACTGATTCAAGACCTAGGATGGCATGACATTTATGTTATGCCACTGAATTTTGTGAATGGATAATAAATTTTTCTAAAGAGGATGTTAATTTTGATTAGGTCAACTGTGCTTATAGTAACTGGTCCATGTCAAAGATTTCTTCCATCTGTGCTGAACGATTACATAGGCCTGTAAAGACGTTTCTTAGGTAGAGATGAAAAAGTCATTAATCACGCTTTTCTGGGGCAAGAATTGCCTAAGACTCTGTATTCAAGTTCTGTATAAGAGTTAAAATAAGTGATAATTTACATATTAGGGGATAATTTAAATATTAGGGGAAGAGTTTGAATTTGGAAGAGAAGAATTTCAGGAAAGCATACGGTTTAAGCTATAAAAATCATAATTAATTTTAATATAATTATTAAAAAACTAGTTGTCTTTATATTGCATTTCCTGTTAAGTAAATGTGCTTGGCACAAAAACAGATGCCATGGCAAACCCCACTGAACTCAATTATAGGATTTATATTATAAATAAGTGTATACCTATATGTGTGCATTTATGTATATTTACAAATGATAGGAAAAATTATATATATATATATATATATATATATATATATATCCCAAAGAATCAAAAATATTGCTGTAGCAAGTAATTCATCTCAGAAATGCAAAGTACTCACAATGGGAATAGTGATATTAGTGAATGTGAATTATGCATGTAAATTGTGAAGGTTGTATGCATTATAAAACAGATTGGGTAAAGTTTAAATTTACTTGGCTTTATTCAGTTTACTTTTTGACTCGAAGTTTGTGATGTGTAGATATTTTATTTACATATGGCATAGTGTCTTACACCAGTAAAGGTGTTCAATAAATATTATTTGATTTTAACTATGAAATTTATAAATAATTCCACATCTCTGACACAGATAAAAACTAATGATTTATGTGACTTTTAATAATGAAGATTAATATGATTTCTAATAGTATCTTTATTGTATGATTTTTACTGTTCTTATTGCATAGACGGATCATGGTAGAAATGTTGGATCAGCCAGTTGATCCAGTCTCATTATCATCTGGAACTGCAGAGAAGATATAGACAGCATTTCCTAGACCATCTTTAAGCTAGGAGTCCTGATATAGTGGGTGAATCACTGTTCCCACGTGGCAGCTGCCGCGTGGCTCTGGAGAAAAGTGGTCTGGAGCACACTTCCTGGTTCCCAAATTGAAGCCAAGTTGTTGTGTTCCTGAAGCCAGAATTTTACGAAGTTATTTTTTATCCCCAGAGTGTGGATAAAAAGTAGTCTTGTGTCCAGCATTGACACAATGGCTTTCTGAACACAGTAGTTCCTTCCTATCTGAAGTTTCAGTTACCTGTGGTCAACTGCAGTCTGAAAATATTAAATGGAAAATTCCAAGAAGAAACCACTTGTATGTTTTAAACTGTGCACCATTCTGAGTAGCGTGATGAAATCTTGTGCCATCCCGCTTAGTCCTGCCTGGGAACTGTCATCCCTTTGCTCAGCATATCCCACTCATTAGTCACTTAATAGCCGTCTCAGTTGTAAGATGACTGTGGAAGTATAGCAGTGCTTGTGTTCCAGTGGCCCTTATTCTAATAATGTCCCCAAAGTGCAAGAGTAGTGATGCTGGCAATCCGGATATGCCACAGAGGAGCCATAAAATGCTTCTTTTAAGTGAAAAGTTAAAAGTTCTCCACTTAATAAGGAAAGAAAAAAGTTGTGTGTTGAGGTTGCTAAGATCTACAGTAAGAACAAATCTTCTATTTGTGAAATTGTGAAGGAGAAAGGAAATTCGTGTTATTTTTGGTGTCACTCTTCAAAATACAAAAGTTATGGCCAGTGCGTGGGAAGTGCTGGGTGAAGATGGAAAAGGCATGGTTTGTACAATAAGATATTTTGAGAGAGAGAGAGAGAGACCACACTCACATAACTTTTACTATAATATATTGTAATTGTTCTATTTTATTAGTAGTAGTTGTTGTTAATCTCTTCCTGTGCCTGATTTATAAGTGAAGCTTCATCATAGGTATTTATGTATAGGAAAAACAGTGTACATAGGGTTTGGTACTGTCGATGGTTTCGGGCATCCACTGGGGGTCTTGGAACGTGTCTGCGGCAGCTAAGTGGGGACCACACTGCAGCAGAGGCAGCAGCTCTCCTGATGGGCAGGCTGTATGGTGATGCATGGGAAGGCGTTTACCAAGCCAAAACTAGCCCCTGCGTCTACAGCCTTCTCAACAATCTTGTAAGCACCTAAATTCCTAAATTTAATCGGTTAATGCTTGTAATACCTAAAGTTATTTCTATCAATATTACCTACATACAAATCTTAATTGTTACACAGATTAAGTTACTGATAAAACCTTGTGTCATTTCCTTAATTTTATTATATATTATGTTGCTTAAGTTGAGCAGACTGGGATTTTGGAATAGTTACTAAAAATTTAAATGCTAGGATACCTATTTTGGAGGTTTTGATGAAATAACAAGAAGAATATATTTTATCTTTCAACCAATATATATTTACTCAGTGTGGGTCCCATGACACACACGGGGATAGGTGCTGGGGATTTAACTGTAAACTAAACAGAGTTCCTACTCTCTAAAATAGCAGTGTATATTACAGGGAAAAGATAGATAAATACAGAAATTAATATGCAGTTTAGTAATGCAACAGCGAAAATCATGCATGAAATTTTTTTTTAAAAATGTGTTTTTTCTGACATATCAGGCAAACTTCTATAAAATAGACACTTGGCAAGAGTTAACCAGTCAAGTCCTGTGGGGAGTGAGTGGAAGAAGGGCTCCCGCAGCACTCCTGGCTCTAAGAATCATTAAGCTGTTTTCCTGCAACAATAAACCATTTCGTGTTGCTCGACCGTAAAATACAAAGGGATGAGAGGTTAAGTAGAGACTTAGTAGTCCAGCAGACCCCATCATGAATGACATTTTGTGGCTTTATAGCAATTTTCAACAAGACCCAGGAGAAAGGGTCAACACTGGCATGATTCAGACCAGGAAAAGCATGACCTTATGTTAATGTGGGTAGTATTTTTTCAACGTTTGTGAGGAGGCTATGTCAAGGATATGAGATAACAACTAAACAGGTGTCGAAATAGAGTAGGCCAAGAAAGTGAGAGGCGTTTGAAGGTAATTTCCAACTCCATGCTGACTGGAGCAGGAGCTAAAAGGAAAGAAGGTGTCTAAGCGGGTTATCAAGTTCTGGCCCGAGTGGATAGATGTATGTTGACAATACTAAGATTAAAAACGAAATAAAGAAAATATAGATAAAAAGTAGATTGGGACTGCATATGATTGATGTTTCATATTTTACATATTTGTATATTAACTTGGATTGTAGCCCAGTTTTACCTGACAATCATCTTTTCTCTTCATTATGTTATTTTACGTATCTTTCAACGGGTATTTTGTTGTTGTTGATCTTATACCTCTGAGGAGGAAGCCGTTAATTCCCATGTAGATCACTAGAATGCGGCTATGTAGGCTTATTGATTCTTTCCTTTTTTGTAAACCTAAAATTATATCCTGTAAAGGCATAGTATATTATACATGTCCATTCTTTTTGCTGACCTGTATGTTGCTGGAATGATTGTTTAAAAAAAGACAATGTAAAGTTGCTGGCATATCAATACTCTTTCTCATTAAATATGTTTATATTTATTTTCCAAAAACGATCCCATTTTGGAGATATTTGAGATTAAAAATGTTATAATCACACAGTGTGTGTGTGTGTGTGTGTGTGTGTGTGTGTGTGTGTGTGTCTGTGTCTCGCAGGTATCTCAAACTTTTCAAAGAGTTCCATATTCCAACACATCCGCGAGCCAATCCGTGTCCACACATGTCCACACACACACACACATTTGTAGGCTCTGTATACTTTGAACCTCAATGCAAACTGGACTAGATTGCTAAGTGGAACTTTTAGAGAAGGCTAAGGAATGAGAACTGTGAAATTTTCTTTGTAGTAGCCTTTTATACTTTAAAATATTCATAACTATTGAGACAGTACCACTTCACAAGATTTATTATATGGAAACTATTATAAGTTGAAAAACATTTCTGTGTTATGTGGTTTCTGTATCACCATAATATGAAAAGTAGAAGCTACATTTAGGTTCATCAGAGGGAAATGGTTAAAAAAAAAAGTAAACTTTCATATAATAGAATATTACACAGTTCCTAAAACTAAGATTGTCGAGTAACTAATAATGTATTTATGATATGAATAATATGACATAGTAAAAGTAAGTATTATAGAAAAATCACCTTTATAATACATTAACTTTTAAATTTCTTATTAATGAAGTTATAGTTATATGCAGTTTTACTTCTATATATTTTCAAAATAAAAATAAAATAATTGTATAAAAACAAAGTGGAATTCTAGAAATTGTTCTTGAATTCACTAACTTTTATATAAGTCTCATCTCTTTCATTGTATTTTATTATTATAATTAAACACAAACAAGCAAATAAATAATACTGGCAAAATTCCCTTGTTCCACCTTTTACTTTATGTGTCAAATCAAAATACATACTGAAAAAGCCTTTTGAAATGTAGCACATTATTATTAGTTGGCAGAATTAGAAGCATCGGTGTCATTTATATATCACTGCAACGGTGAACCATATCATAGAAAGAACATATAAATTCTTCATATAAATTTTTCATGTAAAGAATCCTGAACTAGTGGTAGATACACTTGGTTTCAATACAATATCACCTTGTTCATAAGAACTGTAGCCTTGAAACTTTAAAATATGACAGACTAATGTTTTCATGAGTAAATTTAATGTACTGAAAATAAAAATTAAGAAAAAAAAGAATTATAGCCTTGAGCCAAGAACTTCATGTTGGTGGGAAAACATCAGTTTCCATATGTATAAATTGAAGAAAAAAAAGTTAGTGCTTATTAATAAAGAAATATAAGTGTTTCTTAGAGGGAATATAATATCTGATCCTATACGTTTTGCCTTGGGAAATATTCTTCTCATTTGCAGTGAAAGATGAAAGAGTCCTATCAAACATTTAGTGTTAGCTGAAGAGACCAATCATTTTTTCTAAGTGATTTCTTCATCAAATTGGAAAATAAAGAACAAATAATATTTTTTGAGATAATAGAAGTATAGCTGTATTTAATAATATATATTTTATCTCCTAGTATGTTTATGCATACCATGGTATAATGATATAAAATAAAATTAGAGTTATTCCAAATTGTTAATTAATTACAGAACAATACTTCTCTCTTTGGAATGGGTGACCAGGGCTGCCATTCATGGTGTTGCAGGATGGGCAGTGCATAGCCAGCCCTGCTCTATGCAGAGGAAACGGAGACATAGAATAACAAGGGCAAATTTAAAAATCACCAGGATAATTTTGGCAATAAAACAAAATATGTACTTTTTTTTTTTTTTTGCTTAATCATCTAAGTATTTCACAGATAAAATCTGGGGCTATGCTACTTCTTGATTGTTTTAATAATCCATTTCACTTTTGACTGCTCTATGTAACTTGTAAATTTAATTCTTGAAAACAGGCTTGAAGTACAGAGCAAAGATTATAATGGTTTGCTTTTGGAGATTATCAGTCTTGCTCCTGGATGCACATGTGAAATAATTCTCATGATCTACTGGCTAGTAGTTTTTGCTACACTAAACTTTCTCTCTCATTAAGTTTTTATATATACATATATGTACATTTTAATACTATATATTTTTATCTCATTAAGTTTTAACATAGACAGATAACAAGTCGTGTGTGTGTGTGTACCATCTAAAACCTTAACCGTTAAGACAAAAAATGGGTGTTTTGAAATAAGGTATATTGGGTGTTATATAAAAAAAAATGTACAGAACACAAAAATAATGTAAGACCTAAGGCAGGTTAATGGGAAAAAGTTTAAGAATCAGCTAGAACAGTTTCCTTTTCTCAGGAGGGCTCTGCTAGTGAGATTGCTCTAGTATGATCTTATGTTTCCCTGGTAGGATATGTTATCACTTAACAACCAGTTGAGAATCCTGGTACTAAGATATTGTAGATGGACTCAGATAAGGGAGTGGTTTTCCTCCTGCCATGTTACTGTATTAATTTCTTAAGCTCAGTTGTTCTTTCTGTAACTTATCTTAGGTCTCTTGTGTGCCACTGCTTCTTACTTTAAGTATATAACAGGTATCGTGTTGACACCTGTAAACGAATGTCTTATATATTGTATAACTTAAAAACCAAAGGAAGTCACAGATATTACAATCTACTTTAATATTTTATCAAGGAACCTTTGTGATTCCTTCTACTGGATACATATAAAATAAGTGCTTCTTCATCACATTCCTAAATAAAAAGAAAAAATTAAATAACTGTTCAGAAATATTACTTCTAGATATTATTAGTTATATAGAAGGTATAGATTACTAGTCTCATTATCTTTTGGAATTTATTATTATAATCATTATTATTATTGAGAATGGAGAAATACTATATACTGATTACACAGCATGACAGATAAAAATGTATTTATATATTACATGACTACCATTCCTAACAAGAAGAATCTCCAACAGATGTATAAAATTTTCAGATTTGATCTCTATTTTATGAAAATTATTCAGTGGAAATTATATTAAGGAGGACATAATAATTATTTTGAAGGAAATGTTTCATACAAATAATTATCTTAAAATTACAAATGTGCAAATATTTGCAGAAAAATTAATTTACATGTTTTCCAGCTAAAATTCACAGAACGGATTACTGTATTCTAGCACATTTATAAATAACAAAAGCAAAAACTAAATAATATCCAAATGCTATAGGAATGAATTATTATTGAATGCAAAGAGTATTTTATATCTGTTTTCTTTTTTGGTAAATAAATTATGTAATATTCTTCATAAACAAAATTAGATTTATTTAGGATAAGAGTTCCGTATGGGAGGAAAAAACACTATTTTCAAATTTGATTTTGGCTTTTATCCCAAAACAGGAATCAGGATTCATTCCATTGAAGGCTACAAAACAAAACCAAAAAATCACTGAATGATTGATTTTCCTATATTCCAGGTTTTTGATGCATCTTCTGTGCAAAATGTGGTTCCTCTCAGCAGTATTGATCAAGTAGCAAGGAGCTAGCCATAAGCAGCTTAGAGGTAAGTGGAGGAAATGCAAATTTAAAGCAAACAAAAGAACATAATAAAATATCATAATGGTTGCAACAGAATAAATCCTGAGTGTTACTCTAAACAAGAGATCTGAGAAAATGAGCAGATAAATGCCAAAGGACAGAAACGCTGTTGGGGAATTTAAACAGGGTTATCTCAGAACGAACTTTGCAGGAAGAGACAAAGCACGTGAACAAAGGCCTGGAAGAGTGTGAGAAGGTGACATCACAGGAACCTGCAAGTGTTTTAGTATGTTACCCTGGAACCGGGAGGAAGCAATAATGAGTGATAATGGAAAAGGAAACATAGGTCAGATCATGAAGATGGGCACCACACTGAAGCATTTTGTCTTTTGCTGAGAGAAATTGGGTTCCATTGAATAGTTTTAAGCAAGGGAATGTGTGTTTCAAGTTTAGAACAGAGGTTGGTCAATTTTTAAAAAAGGACCAGATGGTAAAAAAATTTGTCTTTGCTTTGCAATACTGTTGCTGTTAGAAACTACTCAATTCTAATACTGTAGCTCAAATGGAGCTGTGAACAAAATATGTGAGGGCATGTAATTTACAAAACAGCAGTGTTGGATTTGACTCATGGGCTGTGGTTTGCCAACCCCTGGGTTGGAAAGATCAATTTAGAAAGATCAATCTGGGCTCAGTGAGGATAATGGCTGCTCCTGGGGACACAAACCAAGTCACTGTAGGCCACAGAACGAAGCCTTTGGGAATGAAGAATTACAAAGTTATTTAGGTTATAAAATACAAAGAACACAGCACCAAATTAGGTGTGAGGGTTATGGGAGAGACTAAATGGGGGACGGCTCCCAAATTGTTGGCACTGACGAGCAGCTGCATGGTGGCAATGCTGTTGGGTGTGAACAAGAGTAGATTCAGGAGTGTGAGGGTGGATAGAAGTTAAACTTGTGTGTGTTGGGTCTTGGATGCCACTAGATATCCAGGGAAAACTTTCAAGGAAGCAGTGAAATGTGCATCTATCTAGAGAGAAAGATCTAATCTGGGCTTTAGCATGTAGGGGCTACCTGATGACATAGAAGCAAATAAAGTTACTCAGTGATAACATGTAGTGTGGGATGAGCTTAGGGCTTAGGACAATATCTTAGAAATGCTCACATTAATGTTATTAGCCAAGAAGACTGAATATGCAAAGGAAATGTAGGAGAAATAGCCAGAGAAATATGGCAGGTAAACAATTGTGTATTGAAAGTTAGAGATATTCCAGCTCCCAGGTTGGAGAGAGCTCAAAGAAGCATCAGTCCTACTCCAACAACAACAAAAAAGCTTACCAAACTTCTAGATCATGTATGTATTCAGATATAGAGAAACCCAAAAGTTTAAATTCTAAAGCAATACAGGGCACGTGGTGCCTTCAGGTAGAGAGGACAGGGGAGCAGACACTCATCTGAAGTCGATGCAACTGGATATGGATAAAAAGAGTTCTTCCTGAGAAATTGACAAGTGAGTACTGAGTGCTGAGTGGAAGGACAGTGTGAAAACCATGGGAACTGCAGGACTGGGGGAACCTTGCAGGTCTTTGTGAATCCCACTGGGCACTCCCAGAAAATAATGGAAAAAGTACTAAGAAGTGCCCGCTGGGGATGCTGCTGGAAAGGAGAGCAGCAGCTTGTGAGAAAAACATGAACCTCTACCTAGGTCCTTCCCTCCTTTTTCTACTGTGGGGGAAAAGCCTTGATCTGTGAAGGAGAGGGCAACAGACATTGTTGTTTTTATTACAGTGGTAAAAACATAAGGCAGCTGCAGGGAGAGCACAGGGAAGAAAAATATTTCTCTGAGCTCACAGCCACATGGAGGGGGGAGGGGTCAGGAAATCCCAGGAGGCCAGACCCCCACGACCTAGGAACATTATACCTGTCTGAGACTAAGGTGACTTTTCAAAACAAAGAGACATACCCCGCACAACCCCTCATCAACAAGCCAGTAAGATTGAATAATAAGACAGTGGACAATTCGTTGGGAAGGGACAGAGGAGGAGAAAGAGGACACAAAGATATCCTCTTTGATGCACAGCACAAAAATCTCAAAGTCAAAATTGAGCGGACAGGCTCTGGGAAATCAACTCTCATCTGAATTTCAAGGTGTCTCTATAAGAATTTAAGTCTGAAGGGCAAATATGTATAAAGACAGCAATCATATATCTCTGCCCCAGCCCAAATCTGTATAGATTAGCTCAACCCCCGACACTGAAGGTCTAGCAGGAAAAAAAGGTGTGATCAACTTCCTGATACAAATATTTATCCCAGATACAAATATTTATATAAATATGAATATTTATATGTATACAAGATATATATTGTAAAACTTATTTAGATAAACCACTATTTTTAAAAGAAGGTATAACTAATACATCAATACAGGAGATAAAATGGCATCAGAGAGAAGACAGCTAGTCTTCTTGGTAAGAGTTGGTAAATTATAATCTAGCGTATCACCTTCAATGTGAATAATTTTACACACCAGTTAAAGGAGATTGCCAGATTGAATAAAATAGTACATCCAAATATATGTTGCCTACAAGAAAATCACTTTAAATATAAAGAAAATATTATCCAATCACATTTATGACATATGACTTGAATTCAGATTTTATAAAGAACTTTTAAAACAATAAAGAAACAAATTTTAAAAAGTGACCAAAAATGAAAAGCAATTGGAACTCTCCTATAGCACTGATAAGAATAAGAGCAGTTTTGGAAATCAGTTGACAAATTTCTTATCTATTCATTAATGCTCCTAATATATGGCCAAGCAATCTATCTGCTATCCTACTGCTAGGTATCAATGCAAGAGATAAGAAAACTTTATAGTTACACAGAATCTTAATGTGAATGTTTTATTCTATTCATAATTATAAAATAATGTGCATATGTCCTTCGACTGGAATATTAATAAGCAACTATGATATACCAGTAAAAAAGGAATGTTAGTACTTAGTGAATGAAAGGAATAAACTGTTGATTCTTGCAAAAACATTAGTGAAACTTAAGTGCAGTTTTCTAAGGGAAAGAATCCAGTACCCAAAGGTTACATATTGCATGATTCCATTTATGTTATCATCTGCAAAGAAATTAGATCAGTGGCTGCTAAAGGGGTGGGGTGCATTTATATATACAGGTGTAGCCTGAGGGTGTATTTGTGCTGATGAAACCGTTCTGTATGAAATTGTGATGGTGGACACATGACTCCACATATTCACAAAACTGCACACAAGAAAGTAAATGTTATAACCACCTTCCGAGCTCACCCAAAATTTGGTTTAGATGTGCAGACAGATGACTCCACGTGTACATACCAAGAGGGTTTGGAAAGGTTTATTACTTGCATATTCGAAGTCTCTAGGGAGAGCAGGGAAGTCCTCTCAAGGAGCTTTGAAATGCCTTGAGACAACAAGGAGAACAATCAAGGCTGGGATTTTACTGGAGACAGCTCATTCTCCTCCCCAAGGATAATTAGAAAAGAATAAACTGGTCATTAATTATTTTAAAAAAGGAAAATAAACACTTGCAATCAGGGAATCAAAGGTTTTTGCAGTAAAACATGTGGAAATATAAAGGAGGAAATATCTAAGAAACATTCAGCACACCCATGCATTCCCCTATTCAGATGACACATCCAATGAGGAACTGAGTTGAAATATATGTAAAATAAAAATTTCTGGTCATATATCATCATGGGTAGACTAATAATATAGCTCTAGTATTTGGGCTGGTTAAAGGAAAACATTTTTTTCACCAGCAAAATTACTCTGAATCTCTGGGACCATAGCTAGAAGCAGGGATCTGGAAGAGATACTCAATGGCTTCCAGACAGGTAATTAAAAAGAAAAAAAGTACTAGTACACTTTTCAAAGGAAAAGTAGAATGCCTTTTGTATGCATTTTATCTGGAACAAATTTAAATGAATTTAACATTATCTCCTTGAGAATAAATAGAGTTACAAAGTGTTTTCAGTTAAATCTAGGAAAGTGATTGACAGATGGATTCAGCAGCCATTTATACAGATTTAACCTACGTAAGTTGCCACTGTATTGTAAGATGCTTCTGAGCTGCGCTTAGTAACGTGTGCTCACTGCAGTTCCCCTAGTCCATCTTCGTGATTCAAGTGAATTGTGTACTTTTTTACACCCGGGACTAAAAAGGAAAAGGTAGTAGCTGATGAGTACATGAACACATTGGAAAAGATAAGCTTGGAGCCAAGCCTGCCTACCTCCAGGACAGAATAATTTGCCCCATACGTTCGTGTTTCTCATTAAGAGAGAGGTGGCTTTGAGATAAAAGAGCATTAGTAGCTCTATGTTTTAGTAGATAAAATTAGTAGTTCTGTTGAATCTAGATTCAGCTATATGAGTCACTCCTTGCTTTTCCAATTCTAAAGAGACCTAGCAGAGAAGATTGGAGCCTATGGTATTGTCCTAACAGGACGGAAGTAACTCCAACTGATATAGCTTCATTCTGTGATCAGAGATGACACACTTCATAGTGCCATCCCCACCACACGTACACACGTGAGTTCACGCCTGCACACTGGAGAAAATTCAGTTTCGATTCAGCTTCTCATTCGGCTCTGTAGGAGCAGATGGCATCTGAGAAGGGCAGCGGGGACGGGAAGGCTGCTACTCCATAGATTGCCTCTGAAAAATACAAGCAAAGGACAGTGGAATCTAACTTTCACTGGAGTAATAATTTATCTTATTTAGGGACACAGTTTTAATAAATCATATTATGCAGCTGGGCCATATTACCAAACAAAAAGGTTTATTTGATTCAGAATATGTTTTAATGTTTACCCATTATTTAAACCTTATGTGGCATGGATTTTCTCTTTTTCAAAGGGCAAAAAATTATCTGCAGGAAAAGATTCTAACAAACAGCCTAAACGTGTTTTAATTTTTAATCCAAAAGCCCAAGGTAGCTAATCACCAAAATAGTTGGGAGATTTTTCTCTATAAAATATATTTGATATTTATTTCAGTGTATCTAAAAATCATTATAAAGGCTCTCAAGAATCCTTATCAAACCTAACCCTCCTCCCCACACCCGCTCCCCCAAACCTAACTGTCTGTACTTAGGGAAAGAGTAATATGAAGTCTTTATTGTAGAAAGATTATGGGAAAGATTCATTATCTAAATATTATGTCATACAAGCATGCTCTGAAAATACAAGATGACAAGAAGTTCAGACTTATCCTCAATATAAGAGAATTACCTGTGTAATTCTGGCAGAAAAATAATTTCTAAACTATTACATCTAAAACAGCAATGTACAAGTAAATGAGGGATCTCCTCACACCTGATTTCCTCTGGAGCCTCATTGCTGCTCATAGACTAGTATGTGACTTTCAGAATTAAGGAAAAACAGTCTCACTCTGTTTGCAAACACTGTTTATTTATTCACATAACAGAACTGGTGCCTGCCAGCTTGAAATTGTGCGATCTTTTTTTAGTTGGATCAACTGATTCACTCTAACTGAAGGACGTTTCCCCCTGATGCTGAGTAAATTGTTCTTGGTTTCACTGGGGTCTGTATTGTGGCTATCGCACATCGACAGCTTTATCCACGGCCAGTTTTTAAAAAACCGTAGCCATGGCTTCTTGGGTTCAAGAGACAGACCTCATGACTGGAAGAAACTTAGGATATTTCATGGGTCACAAGTCACTCAGCATTCTCTGTGCCATGCTCAGTTTATATCCTGGCTCAAAGAAGGAGAATGTCATATAAAATTTATAGGCTCCAGTATTACAGTATTTCCTACTTGTTCTCCAGTTACAACAGAGGCACCAGGAGAGTTTTCTGCTGCGATTTTATCCGTGGGATTTGTTCTCATCTTTTCATATCCTAAGACTTACAACTCTATCAATATACTCAGCGTTAACCATCCAGATATCCGCACTGACATTTTATGTGTCAATGAGGATTCAGAGTTCCCATGAGAGGAATTTGAAAATAAAGTTTTCTAAATTAGTGAATTGTGTTAAAACAAACACACACAACCTAAGACTAAGAACAATTGAAAAATCTTTAGGCAAAATCATCTCCATTCGAGGGTGTTCTGTTTTGAGGAGATGTCAGGTTTCTAGCAGAGAATGAGGGAAGTAGAGGATTATAATTTTATTTGAATTACGAGCACCTCTATGATTAATATTAATGCCAATAACCTCTGCAACTAGAACAGATAAATACCCCTAAACACCTACAAGGTGGCAAAGTTAGGCAGGGACTATAAGGCACTCTTCCTACTCTGCCTCCTCTTCTGTTAAAACATTTTAATGCATTGCCCCAGTGCCTTTCCATTTGAAATGTTTCCTCTGGCGCTCCACCCAGATGCCCTGCCTTGGCTGACCCAACGGGCTCATGTTTTGGTTGTGATTCTCAGAACACCAGGCCCTACTAAAATAGCTCACTTTAGATCTGCCCTGCTTCATTCTAGCTATGCTGGATTCTTCAATTCTGTGATCTCTATACTTCTATTATTCAGCTTCAGTCTTAAAGAAAATTTGGTATTTCATTTTCTCAGAATCTTCTAATCCCAAATTTCTTTTTCAGCTGTGAGTGGAGTCTACCCCAAGATATTCTCCCTAGGTTTTCTGAAAACTCTAAGGAGGCATGTGAAGGGAGAACTCCTAGAAAAAGAAAGAGGTTTTATGGAAATGTCTAAGTGACGATTCTCTTTACTTTACCTAGCAAATAAAAGATACACATACATACCTTTGATTACCTAATAAGGAAAACCTTTGTATAATTAGAAGTTTCCTACGAAGCCAACCAAAAAAAGCAATTTATTCCACAATAACTAAATTTTATTTGCATATATTGACATGTTGGTTCAAAATACCAAAAGTGATATTTCCTTGTTACCTTTAACAAAAGAGAGAAAAGGAGCACAGAGAGGCGTACACAATAAAACAAACTGCAAATAACACATTCAAGTGAGACTATTTTATAGGTTTGTTACTGTAGTCAGTATATATGATGGTACCTTGTATATTTTAATTTAAATGTAATTTTATGATATCACAATTAAGGTTAGAGTCACCTTGTTTCTGTAATTTCAATAATTCATTTTATATTAATTTCAGTGAGGAATACATTTCCAATATTCATCAGATTTCTGTTTGCATTATTCATTAAATAATAAAATGACAACCTTTATAGATGCAAACTCGCCTTCATCCAGTGGGTGCTGAGAGAGCAAAAGGAAAATGAAAGAGCTCCAGAAATGGTGCAGATGTTGGCTTGACTAGAATGTTAATACGTTAGTGCTTCCAAATGCTACTTTGTCTGGAAGAAGAAAATGGTGCTTGTGTTTCAAGAGGCTGAAACATAATATGCCATACACAGCTGGCTGAAGGGAGAAAGGGAGTGAAAAATTATGATTAGGAGAGTTTAGCTAGGAATACAAATGGCCCGCTATGGAGAGATATTGCAGTTCCTCTGGTATTTGGTTTTCAGTTGGGATGCTTCGGGAATGAATACCTAAGGTCATTTTGGATAGTCTCCAGAATATCCCCACAGTAACAAAACCAGGTAACATTTATCGTCGACTGCTGTCATCCGTTAGCAATAGAAAACTACACATCACTCTTTATTTCTGACTGACATATTAGAAACACAGCTAAGCACAGAATAGTTTAATCCAGATGAAGAAGACCATGGAGGGTTTCACCATGTCCAACTGAGTTGAGTTCATCATTCTTCCAGTGTGTCCTCTGTAGCTGTGATCCTGGGAATAGACTCCAAAATTATGTATGCCAGAAGAAATCCTGAATTGTCCACTCAATAAATAAATGATATTTATTGATTTAACAAATTCTATTTAGTCTTTCTTCTAAATAATTATAATATAACCTTTCCTGTTTTTATTCTGTCTTGGTTCAATTCCATTTCCTGTAGCCTCCTGTCCCTTCTCACTTAATCACCCCTCCCCATTCATATCAGTCTGTTCTGTTTCTTATAATTTCCCTTCATATCGTGTTGTTGTTTCACAGTCTGTCTCCATCTGTCTGTCTGTCTCTCTCTTTCTCTCTCACACACACGTAGAGTATTGAAATTTGAATAAACAACAAGGATCCAGGTTTTGTTTACAAGATACAAACCACTTCCTCATACCTTTCTAAATATTTAACTTTTACTTTAATTCCTTTTTAAAATTCAGATTTACTTTCATACTATAAAATCCATATTTCAGTTTACAGTTTAAGGGGGCTTTGGAGACGCATACAGTGATTTAATCACCACCACAATCAAGATACAGAGTTTTTGCATCTGAAGGATTTTAGCAATATTTTGAAAGAGCCACTTCAAAGTTATATGATTAAACCAAGTTTAATCACAAGTGACATGTCCCAGGCCATTTCTGAACTCCTGTAGCTTGTGACCCTGGATGTTTTCCTAGCCTTCTTTATGTTTCATGATTATCTGTTGAAATAGTTGCATCTACTTCACTAGAAATGTGTTAGTATATGTACAAAGTTTAGACATTGACTGGCACAATTAATGCTAAATGAATCAAAATAATTATTATCAATATCGTTATCACCATTATGACAGCCTTTACTCCAGGAAGTCCTCACTTAAGGACAGACTGCTTGCTTTTGTGGGGGGAATGGAGAGTAGTAGTAATGACCGGTGACAGTGCTTGAACTCAGAAATATCTGCTCTGATACAAAGCTGCTGCCTATTTTCTGCTCTCCCTTTGAAGCAACAAGGGTATCATTCTGCTTTGCTTTCTGTTCTATTCGAAGGTGTTTTCCTACTACTGGGATTGTTGTGGAGCCCTCATGACAAGCAAATAAAGCTCAGGTCCAGTAGTGATTTTGTGGATAACTGGACCAAGCACGGGTGAGTAACAAAAGTAAGACATCTTCAAAAGTTTATGATGTTAGTATGTAACCTCAGCATAGCTATTAAAATAATAAGTAGCAAATATTGGAAATTTCAGTAATTCACGTATATTCCTGATGCTAATATTCACCAGACTCCCTGCATTACCCTCAAGATTGCCCTTTGCATAGACAAATGTCACATTCCTGTTAGATAACTTGTGATTCTAACCCCGTCTTTATTCAAATCAACTGGATAAAATATTGTGTCCTTTGCCCAAATAAGCTAATCTACATTTATGAAATACTACAGATTAGTGATACCCTAGTCTGGGTATTTAATGGAAATTGTTTCTTGTAATTGACCAGTTCCTTTCAGTGAGCCTTACATATGGGATTGTCACACTATTTGGCATCAACAGGTCACAGAAGGTCAGAAGGCATCTTGTAAAAATCATGCGAATAGGAGACATTCTGGGGAGAAGAGGCGGGATTTCTGACTTTGGCATGCACCTAGTTGATATTTTCAATCTAAGTTTTTGTCCAACTGTTAGAGGATAATATTCATTCCATCTTATATGAAATGTCTAATAGAATACTCATTTTATGGAAAAGGAAATCAATTGAAGTGTTATCGCCTTGCTCTTATCTAGATCATTCTATGAACAGCTTTGAAATTCATTTATGTTCCTAAAGGCCTCAGGCATTTTCTATGGCAATCACTGATGGATTTTCAATCAGAGGAAAATAAGAGGCAAATAAGTTTACACATGTATTTTGTCATTGAATTTTCACAATGTGTTGTACCAAAAGATGTGTATGGAGGAGAGAAGAAATAGGAACAGGTAAATAAATGTCAGAAAAATTCGGCATAAAACAAATGAGAAGCAACGTATGGAGAAAGATTAGTAATTATAGTTTTGACTTTGCAAGGGCATATTTACACAGAAAATCATATATGTGTGTATATCCATATATGTAGTATAATTTACGTATCTGAAATATAATTTCATGGGTCAATATATTTTTTTATATTTTTCTTAAAGTACTCAGTGCTAAATTTTATCATTCACATCTTTGCATCTACATAGCCAAGTAGGGAGCCAATGACGCAGTTTTCCTTTTGTCCTGTATTACAGGCAAACATGCTTTCAGGGTTACTTTTTTCCTTTTCTTTCAAGTTCTATAGAAACTTTTACAGAAAAAAAAAAAAAAAACAAAGGACCTTAGTTACCAGTGAGCCTCAACCCCACCTGCATTACATTTAGTGTCTTCTCCACTCTGTAGAGCAGCCATTCAGAAGTAAAAAAAAAAAAAAAAAAAAAAGTTTTTTAGCCTGTTACCAATTATTAGTTAGAAATATTTACTTCATATCTACCTACTCATAAACTACTTTGAAAGAGGATGCTTTGTGTCTTAAAACAGAAGTGCTGAATAATAATTTGTGACATCAAATACACCTTTGAATGATCATTCCTGTCTTTTATATCCCAAGAGCACCTGAAAACTATTACATTGGTTATTGTGGTTCAGCCACTGTTCTACTTAATGTTAAGTGAGAGCTGAACTTCATTTCCTTTCCTGCAGCCTCTTATAATTTTACCAGTAATTTGAGCTCTTTAAAAATGAGAGAGGTTAAAAGAGTTAGTCCTAATGGAAAAAAGAATGCAGTTAATATTTTCAGCATATTTATAGGTAGCATATAATGTCAACTTGAAGCTGACATTAAAATTCTACATCAAGGCCTTCATAAAAGTCTTTCAGTATATATTTAATGATAAGTCTACAATGTGGGTTTAAAAGTATTTATCCACAAAAAAATCTTTTAGTAAAAGTACCTGCATTTAGCGTAATAAGGCACTTAGTCTCTCCTCTACTGTTACTCTTACCTTGTCACTCCAGTGCCCTCACAGTGCATTTTTCCTACTTTTCTGCTAAGAATTATTTTAAGGTATGCAAATCATATAATTCAGAGTACAGCTAGACATTTGGACCAAAGAGAGGTGTAAGTATGGTGACAACACTTTCTGTTTATTTATTTAGAACAATGTAAAATTAATACATTATATCTACACAAATTTTTTAATATTAAAATTGTTCTAAAATATGGAATATAAAAATATACATGGAAAATGTATAGATCTTATTCATGTTGACTTCAGGGGATGTATATAGATCTTATCGTCATGAGAAAAATAAATGAAAACAACTATTATTTGTGTATACACACAGGAAAAGCACCTGTTTTTAACTCTAGTGAAAGTAATACTTAGCACAGATCACACAATGTAGCAATTGAATACATAATAGAAGTTAACACTGATTCAGCATCCATAAAAACAACACCTCCTTAAATTTTCTAAAAATTAGAGCAAAATAGTGTGTTAAAATCTTACTTGTAAAGAGTCTATAAATTTCCTGATCAAATGTCCAGTAAATGCATATAATATAAAATGTGCAAAAATTGTAAAATAATGTGATTTAAAATTTTCAGAATTCTATGTCATACCCATTTCTAAAGGGGGCACTTTATTTTTGACAAAATTATACCATGAAGAGAAGAAAGTGTTCCTCTATCATTTAAGTGCATTTTATAAATGGTTAACAAAGAGTACCAGGAATGTTAAAATCTGCTAATCAAATATGGTCATCTTTATTTGTGATGTTAAACTATATCTAAAATATGGATGACACTTCCTCTATCTTTTTCTCCCTCTCTCTAAATATATGTATGTATGTGTGTGTGTGTGTGTGTGTGTGTGTGTGTGTGTGTGTGTGTGTAATACAGGCACACACATATGCATTCTGATTTTGTGGAAAAATAACTTTTAAATGCTTAGAAAAGTTTCATATCTGTTGGACAGTTAATTAATGTAAAGAAAGTACTGGAATGTAGGCTTCATACCTGTGATATTGTGATTTATAATAAGAAATATGTGTTTGGTCTTTGTCCTCATTTCTGACACAGTTCCTAAAACCCTTGAATTTCCTAAGTGTTGAGAGCAACAAAGGTGTCTTCTGTTATGTTAATGAGTCGACCTTTGGAACTCACCTAAGTAGACTGCAGGTTGCCAGTGGAGCCAACCACAGGTGATTAGAGGCTTGGAACTTTCAGTCCCGCCCTCAGATCTCTGGGGAGAGGGGGGAGAGGGACTGGAGATTGAGTTCAATCACCAGTGGCCAATGATTTAATCAATCATGCCTATCTAATAAGGCCTCCATAAAACCCCAAAAGAACAGGATTCTGAGAGCTTCCATGTTGAGGAACAAGAACGTTTCCACCCATGCACAACGGTGCCGGACCCCAAACTCCACAAGAATAGAAGCTCCTTTGTTCAGGACCTCACCCTACGTATCTCTTCATCTGGCTCTTGATTCCTATCCTTTAAGATATTTGGTAATAAGATCTAGTGAGTAAACAGCTTTTTGAGTTCTGTGAGCTGTTGTAGCAAATTAATTGAAGCCAAGGAGTGGGTCATGGCAATCTCTGATTTATAGACAGTCAATCTGATGTCTCGGTAACAACCCGGACTTGTGATTGGTGTCTGAAGTGGGGTGGATGGAGAGCAGTCTTGTATCCTTAGTCTGTGGGATCGGACATCACCTCCAGGTAGATAGGGTCAGAACTGAGTGGAATTGTACGACACCCAGCTGGCCTCGGAGAATGGCTTGTTGGTGGATGGGAACACCCCTCCACACAATGAAATTGGGTCCAGGAACCCAAAAGAATACCTCTCCTGGCAAAGAAGGTCATAAATTGAGCTAAAGCTGAACTATAAATATAGAGTTTCAAGGAAGGATTTTGTTTGATTGTTTCAAGATGGGAGAATTGTAAACATATATAGAATCTTACTGGAAAGATCCAAGATTGAAATAAAGATTAAATACAAATCAGAGACCAGGTATAATAAACTCTCAGGAAGTAGAAGGTGATGGAATTCATCATACCGAGTGATTACCTTAAATGAGACTAGGGACACACATACGTACATTCACATGCACAGAGGGGAAAAGAATATATGTGTGGATAAATGTTGTTCTGTAGATTTTATGATAGGAAATCACTACTCCCAACAGTTCAATGTCAATCATCCAGTCCCCACGTATTTTTCTATTGTTCCAGCTTACTTACCCTATTCAGGAAATAGGACTGTTTTAATAATTGTGTGGCTCATTGCAGCCCTTTGTCGACACAAAACAGTTGTTTCTAACCATCCCAGAATCTTTGCAGATTTAGCAGTTCTTCCTTTCCTAACTACCTTCTCTATGCCTTTCCCATAGTCATTCTCACTATCAAGTACAATTTATGTTTTGCTATGTTATTTACCATAATCTTTACTAGTTGAAAATATGTCATATCTTTGCTTGTTCAGTGCTGACTCAGTTACTAGAATGCAAGCTCTCTGAACACAGAGAATTTTTCTCTCATTTCCTATTCCACCCCCAGGTTTGGCAAAGAGTAGGCAGTAGTAAATATCTGTCTAAAAAATAAGTGGATGAATGAACTGATTATCATTTCCACTCTACTGAATATATTTAAATATGGATGGTAGCCTACATTTATACCTCAGTTATACTTAGAGTCAAATCATGCATTACCATTTCAATTGTGGGTTAGATCATTACAAATACATAATTATTTTGGAACAATAGAGAAAACTATATAATTTATTTTGTTCTTAAAGTTGCTATTTTGTAATAATGGTTTTCTTAATTAGTATTTATCAAAAACACTGCTCATGTAAGCTTAAAGAGAAGCCAGTGTTTAAACACTATCCTTTGAAATTGTGTCATATTCTCTTTAAATTGTGAAAGCGCAAATTATGCACTCTGAAAAAATTGTTTAAATTAATTTTGTCAGGCTAGGTAAAAGACTAATATATGTAGTAGGTAGCATCCATTTTCATGATCTCACTGCTTATCATGCTGTATACATTTATATATACATTTCTTTACCAGGTTATACATGCAGAACTATGTAGGGTGAACTTAATGGGTGATTCAGGTGATTTTTTTTGTTTGTTTTTTACTATAAGTGAATTTCACTTAATACATAGGTTTCCTGTAAAATCTAACTTCTACCTAGATGCAATTCCGTTTCTCCTGAATTATGACAATTATAAGGCTAAAAATTTGGCAAAGCTTAAAGAAAGATTGCTATATATTGGCCTCAAAAATGCAGATTTCCTTGAAACAAAATGAGCTTGTTTTAGATGAAAAATAAAGACACAGAATGTATGAGATATTTGGAATAGATAATGCTGTACAAATGGAAAATATTAAGTAGTAACACTTCGAGTTACATATGTATTAATGTTATACCTAAGTAAAACTATTTTAGCAAGGTTCCTCATGTAGAGGGTGTTATTCCATTTCACATTCTTCTTATATGGTACAACAGGCAGTGAATATAATTATATAGATGATACCATCCACTGAAATATTATTCATAGTTCTCATCATTTTCTTTGGCTCACTCTACTTATCATCATATTTTTTGTCCTCTAATCCTTTCTACACCCTTTAATTCCTGCAACCTGAAAACAATTCCAACTCATCTACTTTCATAGTAAGAACAAATTCATTGTCTTTTTTCTCTATTCCTCCAATTCAAGCCCATCTTCTATGGAATACCATATTTCATAATCAAATACTTAAGGAAATAAATATAATCAAGAAAAAATTTGAATTTCTAAATGAATTCAACCAGGCTCCTCAGTAATCTTCTTCCATTATTCAAAAACTATAGTAATATGCTGCAGTGATAAATAGTAAAGTAGAAAATGTAACATCAGTAGCAATAATTACAGTAAAATTCATTCAAATTTCTTGTATTGCTGGATTTGTCCCAGGTATGCTGTTTCTATTAACTCACTTAATCCTCACACTTATTATTGGTTAAAATGTAATTCCAACTCTGTAGAAAATACATTCACAGGGGGAGTCTAGCTCCATACCTCTTCTCTTAGCGCTGTGCTACACTGCCTTTTCCATGTAGTGTACCTGCTCTTGTTTTAGTGGTGCATGGGCATCGAGTTAGGGGATGATGCAATATGATTGTGTCTTTAATGGGAGGAGAAATGAGAAAAGAGTAAGGCTAAGAAATAAGACACAGAATGCAGATAGGGAATTCAGTAGGCAGTATTTAGATAATGAAATTATCTGGGCTTAATGTTTCCCTTTTAATATTTGACTTAAACATATGTTAACTATTTGTAAACTGTTTGGAGAAGTAACTATACCTTTTATAATTCATATAGCATCAATCTTTAAAAATCATAGCATATATTATTAAATAAAATATACATCTAATAGAGTAACATTGGTCCATGAATAATGTTCGTTATAGGAATTATAGTATGAAAAAATACTCTATCAGAAATGAATTAGTTTCCTCGGCAAGTACTTTATTTTCAGTCAGGAGCCCAAAACATAAACTTTCATTCTGCACTAGTGCTCTTTTCTACCATATTTGTTCCTTCCCTACAGGCAGGGCATCCATCTTTCCTTACTGCAGATTCACACACACACACACACACACACACACACACACACACACACACACACACACAGAACCCAAAGTGCAGTTTATTAGGGGCTGTTCACTTCTCTCTCTGTCCTGAAATAATTCTAGCCACACTACAGCTTTTAGTTATAGGCCTACCTTGAAGATATTGTGCATTTGGTTCCAGACCACTACAGTAAAGCAAATATAACAATAAACTGAATCACATGAGAATTTTTTTTATTTCCTAGTGCATATAAAAGTTATGTGTACACTATACTGTAGCCTATTAAGTGTGCAAAAGCATCATGCCTAAAAATGTACATACCGTAACTAAAACATACTTTATTGCTAAAAAATGCTAACCATCATCTGACAGTGCAGGTTTGCCACAAATCTTCAATTTGTAAAAAACACAATTTATGCAAAGTGCAATAAAGTGAACCATAAAATTTGTCTTTATACTATATGGAATACCTATAGGGAATATAGGTATTTTGGGGCTGAAAAAATCTAATTCTCATAGCTGTCTTTTCATAAATCTTCTATACCCTTGTCACATTGTTTGTAACAGGCCTGTTGACATGTAAGTCTCCCACACTTGATTGATTAAAAGAGAGGATTGATAAAATAAAACTTACAAATAGTTAAATTAATGTTATATATAGAATGAAAATAGTGCATTTTACTTTCTTCTGTAATTTATTAGCTCATCTAATTTTAACTTTACGTAGTTTCCTGAATTAAGAACCAGCCATCCTAGTTATAGCCAATATACCGTATTCCAGTGTTTTAGCTAAAAACTTTCACTAGAATATGACCTTAGTTGAGAGCTCAGGTGGGAGATATGCCAGTCCTCAAGAATCCTGTTCTATGAATCTCTTGAGACGTAAAGACTTCATAATGAATTTTCCAGAGATGCTCATAGACACCTTCTCAGAGAGACCTGGTGTCTGTTGTTTCTGGTCAGGACCCTTAAGGAGGCCTGACAAACACAAATCCTCAACAGGCTCTTCTGTCATTCATTGCAACCTGGCACGTGGCGCTGCCGTAGGAAAAGATGTCAGCCGTCTTAATGATGACATGTGTCTTGTTCAGTAAGCACAGATCAAGTGTCTGGGATTGTGATAGTTTGCCCCTTTCACACACACACACACACACACACACACACACACACACACACACACAATGTTACAGGTAATCTCACAGCTTGTGAAATAAAATTGCAGTGAGCCGTAGTTCTCTTGTTCACTGTCTGCTGGTTTTACATTCATTGTTTTGAGGTTAAGCACAACTGGAGACTAGATAGCTTTAGGAGAATATGACTGAGGTATTATAATTTTTAAATATATAAATAAAATGACTTCTCACAGGTTGCAAATTTTCACAAAATAATATTTTACACAGAAGTGCACAGTTGAGGCTTTTTTGCTCACAAAGGATCAAAAATCCAAATTTGTCTTCATTATCAACCCTCAAAAGAAATAAATGAGTCATAAATGTAATTAATATTAAAAGTTATCCTATCCTGATTTTTAAATGAAATCAGAACATATGTGAAGTCTAACCCCCCATTTTCCTACTATATATTTAAAATGTGTGTATATTGAAATAATTATCTATGAAATGTTTTAATCAATGTCACTGCATCATATTTATTTCAAATAATAGTTGTTGGAGGAAAGCAGTTAATGTACATTAAGAGAATCTAGAGTTTCAAGTCTTAATTTTGAAAATCTCACAGATGATAAATAATAGTTTATAGACGTGTTGAGAGACATTAAAAGTTAAGGAATTAAAACATAAATGGGAAAAATGATATAGACTCAAAATATTAATTTCTGTGTAAATACATTAAAATTAAAAGATAAATATAATGAAATATTTATTTTAAGTGACATTATTTTATTTTCACAAAATATGATTGTCCTCTATTGAAATGCTATTGATTATAGATTTTCATAATTTGGCAATATTATATATTTAGTGTGCATAGTTCCACAATTCAGGGTGCTTTTTAAAATTATTTTTTCATCACTTTCTCTTGCAAAACCATAAGAAATATATACGAAAAACAATTCAATGCTAACGTAACAACAAGGTTAGAAATCTAAACATACAGGTCAGAGCAGAAAAGTTACACTTCTCCTGGTAACATACTATCAACATTATACAGCGTGCACACGAAAACATGTACTTAGAAACCTAACTGGTAATTTAAAGTAAAACATGTTATATATATTAAATGAGGATAAGTTAACTTCCCTAGGAGAACCTTAACTTACCTAGTTTTGTATTAATATGTCTTAAATTAATAGCATTTTACTATTAGAAGTTTCCAGCATACAGCTGTAGTCACCCTGTGCTTGAATTCTTTTGCCCTTTCTCTTCGTGCATGGATTTATTATAAAACTGAGTACAAAGGGTTGGAAATGTGTGGAGATGGTATGTTTTATACATTACATTATTAGCCTCAGCAATTTTTTCTAGGATAATGCTCTGCTATTACCATATTTTATGATAATATGATAACTCTACATCTGATAGGAAAACAAATTAGATGGAAGCCATACCATTAGAGTGTCCAGATGCAAAGCTTCCATTCTTGAATTCTGAGTAAAATATTTATGATCTTATTTAAATAATAATGAGATAGAATACACACAGTGCCATTGTTTAAGAATTATGCCACATATGTAATACTAGAGGGACTCCTCATCATCGGAAACTTAGGTTCCAAGCTAAGAGCCAGATTCTAAGTCACACAGTTCCAACCTGGTTATCCAACTGCAGTAACACATTGAAATAGACCCTGATAACTTCTGATCTGTAAAAGTATTTATTACACAAAACCTTTTCATATGGCACCTTACATGAAAATGTGTATATAAATATATACAGATATATCATTAATGTTTCAATACTTTGGTGATTCTCATAATTCCAATCATATTAAAATTAATTTATAATGCCATTTCTAACATACAGGGTATATGTTTATAAGCTCTCTCCCCCATAAACCTGAAAATGTAAACTAAATTTTTTTTTGATGTGGACCAATTTTAAAGTCTTCATTGAATATGTTACAGTATTGCTTCTGTTTTATGTTTCTGCGTTTTTTCTTTGGCCCCGAGGCATGTGGGATCTTAGCTCCCTGACCAGGGATCGAACCCGCACCCCCTGCGTTAGAAGGCAAAGTCTTAACCACTGGACTGCCAGGGAAGTCCCAAAATGTAAACTAAATTAAGTTTATAGAGAAATATGTATCTTTGGACAACTTTTAATTAGACAATGGTTTGATTTTTAGGTCCTAAAGGTATTTTGAGAGCTCAGTGAGGTGCATGAAGTTGAAAGATAATAAAAGTCACGTTTTATTTTTCAGTAGAATTAGGATTGAAGCACTTACATATTTTATTTTCTGGCCAACTCCAGTTGAATTGGACATAAATATGCCTGCCATTTTGTGTTCTTTTTTTTTTCTTCTTCTCCACACTAAATGATCAGGGTCATAAAAGTTTTTATATATTCACTTTTTCAATAGAGTGCATAACCATTTGATTGAAGAAAGCCAAAAGGTACGATACTCTCTTTCATATGTCTCAGTTGCATTTACTGGAAATACCCGAGTATTCAAAAGCATTAATTAAATAGTATTGCTGTTTTTGCACATCGTTCATGATTCTGAGTGAGGTTAGAAACAATCACTCCAATCCTTAATTTATATTCTACTTGAAAATTAAATGGTATAATTTACTGATAGAAACTTGAGTACGTAAGCAAAAAGCAAAGTGGCTCCTTCTTCATAAAAAGAGGAAAACAAATCAGAAGAATAAACATCCCAGCATCCGTGGCGTCTCGGTTTAGGGTTGTTCCCGGTGAAATGTTACTGTCTTGTCGGAGAAGGAATTCAGAGACAAGACAGGAAGGTTAAGAAAGCAAAGTGAGGATTTAATTAAGCAACAGTTGGCTCTCGAGATGATAGGGGGCAGTTTCAGGTGATTAGCTGCCCGGAGTTTCTTTGTCAAGCCAGTTAAGTGGGGTGTACAAATGAAGGGGTGGAATATTCATTGGGGAGGGAGGGGTTTGGGAGCTGTATTCCATGATTTTCATCCCAGCACTGCCTTCCCGCGGGGAGGAGGGATTTTTGTCCCTATTTAGCTTTGATCGCAAGTGTCAAGGTGTAGGTGCATGATGGGAGCTTCTTGTCTGCAAGGCTAATTTTATTGTAATGAGGGTATAATGAGCAACAGGTTACATTCTGACGCTGGAGATTCCTGCCTTTTCCCACCTTCTTTGTCTGCCTCCAGGACATATATCACCCCAAAATGTGTGGTTTCCTGTCAGTCTGGAGGTTCCTGCCTTTCTTTGTCTGCCCATGGACCTCTGCTGTTTATAAGATGCAAGGTTTCCTGCCGTCTGGCCTGTGCCCACTCTTTCTACTCATGTCAAGCTATCTGCCTGCTATAACAGAGTCAGTAGCTTGTAAGCTGCTTAAAAGGTGATTTGTGTCTTGTTTAAAATAATACTTTGCAGTAGTGAAGTACCTGGTCGGTGCTCAGTAAATGCTGTTGTATGGAAATACGTGCCATAAAGGTAATCAGATATTTTTTTATAATATGTTGTAACTGCCATATAAATGCATGGATTATTATTATATAAAATATCCTGGACAATGCTCTTCAAAAATCTAGTAAAGAAATTTAACTAGATTCTGTATGTATCACCAGACTACAACCTCTCACCTACCCCAGACTCCTTTATTTTAGAGATCATGGTTGATTCTCATAATTACCCTTTAGGCCTCAAGCCAGCAGTAGAGAATTTCTGGAGTGTCACATCTCCCAGGGCCTAATATCTCTTTCAGCAGAAAGAACCCAGGTCCTTCTAAGGACTGAACTGATTCGGTCTGTCCACTTAGGATAATCTCCCTTTTGCAAAGTCAACTGTGACATAACATAACCATTATCACCCTTGATGTTCAAGATATTTTTATACAATGAGCCTTTTCCAAGTGGTGGAGGAAATTTTGCTGACCATCAAAGAAAAATATACCACTTTAGAAATAGTGATCAGAAAAATAACATCTTCATTTATATCAAATTTCAGAAATCTCAGTTTGAGTACATTGAATTTTTTGACAGAATTTCTACATGGTTCATAATACCTTATCACTTAAAGATTTTTGTAATTATACCATCTTATCTTTTTCAAGTGTGTATGTCTAATCCAAGCACATCCTCTTACTTATTTTTTTTGCCAGCTTCCTCATGTATAAACAAGAATGCTGAACTGTGCATCATAAATACATATGCATACCGATAACCAAATAAGATAATGTTCGTGCACAGAACATAAGAGCCTTGTATTGCTCTTCAAACACTTGTGAATGTCTTATTGTGAAATGATACAATACATATCTTCTCTGAATATAAGCTGCTACATTTCTTCAGCCCCCTTTATCTATCATCAAGGGCATAATTTTCTGGTTACAATTAAAATGTAGATGTCATTGGAAACACAATGGAGAATATCCAGTTCACTCTGTGTAATGTGTCACCGATTGGAAAACTATGTCAAGCAGTATAATTTCCAAACCATGATTGCAAAACTATATTATTGAAGTCTAGGAACAAGTGGAATCTAGTTTCTTTAAGATGTATGGGAATTATAATTATAAATGTTAATATATCCTCAAACTGATTTGAGAACCTGTAAATGAAACACAGGGCTGTTTAGGGAAATCGACGGTGTAATGTTGTCATTTACATATTTTTGTTGTTAACATTAAAAATATAGATATCTTGACAGGCCTGATAAGCTGTAATGTAAGACAGGGACTCTGATGGAAATGGGAGGGAATTGTCTGTCTTCTATGCTTTCACTGGAATGTTGTTTAAAATCATATCTATTTTGCCAACTGCCAGTTCTGTGTCTCTAATACTTAGAAAAGCCACATTTTATTAAATATCAGCCGTCTTATGCGATTGTAGTCTTTAAACGCTTCCTTTTCTTGGGTCATATGGGCACTTTTGGTTAACATTTTAGATTTCGATATAGCTTTATTTTGTCATTTAGCTTGGTTCAAAAATTGTGCAGGTGTCAAAACAATGAATTTCTGGAGGCTATTTTTTTCCTTTTCTCTTTTAAGAGCTTGGGTATTGTTAATATCAACAGGAAAAAGAATTACAGTGACACATAAAGTAGAAGTGCAGTTTTTGTTCTTTATAGGTAGCTGGCAGTGGTTCTCTTAATTTACCAATGTAATAAAACAGAAATGACAATGCTTTTTCTAAAAGGGGAAAACATATTTTCTAATACGTGGAGAGGCCAAAGCGGTAATATTTTTAATCACAAGTCCCACTTAAACAGCATGATCCCAGATAAGTGTATCGGAGTATGTTACTATGTGAGTTATTGTCTAGGCTCTCAGTAGCCTACTGTAGTGAGAGCAGGTGGTTTGAGCTCATATCTTTTGTGCTTCTCAGTTATTGATGTGGATTATATGAGAAGATAATTGGCAGGGTTTTGTACATAATTGATATAAAATGCTGTTTAGGATCTTCTCTGATTTGTCAAGTTTCTGGAACATCTGGGACAACAGTCTCCTGGATTACATATGAAAAAGATATAACTTTCAATCATCTGTATGCTAGCAGCAAACTGCTATAATGCTTTATAATTTTTCTGTGCATTTGAAAAAATTAAAATAGGTTTACTCTTAGGAAAATTGCTTGATTCAGAACTGAGAAACCACTAATTTAAAAAATATTTCTCTTTCCTTTATTTTTCCCTACACAGGATGGTAGGAAAATAGGTAAAAAGACAAACCCAATTTAAAAGGAAGAAAAGGGGAGTAGAATATATTAAAGCTATGTTTGTGGCACTCTGCTATTTCTCCTTAAATACTTTTCTTCAACACAAGATACTATAATGATTTTACATGTATCATCATCTGTCTGGAGACTTGAAAAACACTGGGAGAAATTTGAATAATGATAATGTTTATAACAACAATCAGATTGCCTAGCAGCACCTATTTAAGTAGGTGGAATTTGTATCTGGTATCTCCTCTTTTCTGTAATGCCCACTATTCCCCTCAATTAATCAACCCAAGTGTTTTCCTCGGGTAACACATTACTATACTATCTTACAAATCCCTGATGCCAACTGGAAATTTTGCCTCTCTTATCTGTCTTCCTATTTTCAAATACCATGTTAAATTTAGTAATAGCAGATAAGTAGGATGTTGACCACAGACAGATTTTTGACAGATTTTAAATGTGCAGATTTCAGGAAATTCAAACACACACACACGGATATATAAATAGATTAATGGATGGATATCTTGATCTCAGTAACAATGTTTCTTAAAAGGAATATATTGGTTTAAGTTTGAGAGGCTGGAAATAAATTCAGAAAGAATAATGAGTCAATAATTATGTTCACTAAACTAGTCATGCTAGACTGGCAACTTTTAGGTACTATGATTACTATGACAGTGTAGGTCAGTTTTAGTCAAATTTTAAAAATGCTCTATAATGTCATTATAGATAATATTGGAAACATACAATACATATAGGCTCTAGCCCAGTATACTTATAATTTTACATTAACCACACTCAAAATGTGATGATTATCAGTGTGTCATTTGGGGAAAACATAGTTCTGCCCTTGAAGCTGTGCTACCAAAATGTAAATTACTTACTTGTATTCTTGTTGCAGATATTTTTCTGGCTTTCCCCAAAGCATAATTATTCTCTACTTTCCTCTACTTTCAATGTCTGTTCCTTCTAGATTTTTCCTGTAGTCAAGCCTTGTTTAAACTAAATAACTAATTACATTTCAAAAATCGTACTATCTTCAGGTAACATGCTATATCTCCTCAATCCATTAGGTTTTAAAGGTTTCTTAAGAATATTCTACATGTTCTCTGTCCAATTATTGTTTTACAGTTCAAAGCTCTTCAACCCTTTGCAGTCTGCCTCCAGCCAGACTCTATACGATGTGATATTCCTAATACCTAAGACTCAATAACCAATAGACATACAAATAAATGGGAAAATGTGATCCAAAGACGAGAAAACACGTAGTCAGGAGAAGAAAAATACTGAACGACTCTGATGATAGTTTTAGCAGAAGAGAACTTTCTCCCATGCATAGGTCTAATAAAATAGTAACACAACATAAATGTACATTTCTCACTCTCGTGGGTGCTCGTGATTAGACAGCTCTACTGAGCAACTCTCCTCAAGGAGGACATTCAGTGATCCAAGGCCCTTCCACTTCTTTGCTATGGCATCTTCCCAGAAATGAGAAAAGTGGAGGTGTGGGGACCATATATGAAAGTCATCTACTGACTTCTTTCACTTCCATAAAACTCCATTGCCCAGAAACCAGTAACATGACCAACTATAACTACAGAGAGTTTGGAAAATGTATTTTAGTAGAGCGTCCGGGAAGAATTAGTTAAGCTTGCTGAGAATCTAGCTAATTCCTCCCACACTCTCCACCTGCTGCCTTGGTTCCTTTTCCTTTCATTAAACATAAAGTAAACATTTTTCCTTAAGTCATATTCTAAGACTTCTTTTCTTCTCCCTTTACACTCTTTCTCAGAAAGATCATCCCAATCTATGTCTCTAAATGACATGCCTATACATTATACACTGGATAATTTTGAACAGACCCAGAAGAATGGAGAGTAGTATAATACACATTTAAGTAGGACAAAATAAATGAACAATTCACTTTGTGCAGATAACTTAAAATTTGTGTGCATGGATGGGCAAAATTTCTCCCAAATCCGAGATTTCATTATTCTCTTATGTCTACTTGTGAGTTTCTGTCCTATCTTTTCTCCATTTTTTGTCTGACATTTTCTTTAATTGTTTGCTCCACCTCTTCACCTGGAAATCTCTCTTGCAACTCATGCCCATTGTGTTCAGAACTAAACTCAACTCTCCCACAAGTCTGTTCTTTGCCCTTTGCACCATAAATAAGATAATGTCAAATTTCTCTAATTCAAACTCAAAAATGTAGACTTAAATGCATTCTCCTTTTTGTCTCCATTATTAGGCTAAAATTAGAGTCACCATAATGCCAAATTTAAAATGATATTTTATGGTTTCATTATAATTCAAACTTATGCATATTTCAGAGCATTGATGCTTATAAATCACCCGCAAAAATTTAGACTCTGGATTTCTTTGTGAAATCCTAACTGCTTAAATATACATTGGAAACAATAAGTTAACTGTAATTTATATAATACACTTTGATATGGAGATTTTAGTCGATCACAAGTTAGTTTTAATTGAAGGAGGCTGTATGATTGCTAATTCCAAGTATAGTGTCATTCTCAAATAAGGTAATAGTCACATTGAACTTCGTACTTCCTAAATGTTATGAAAAGGGAAGTTGACAGTCTGAAGTAGGGCCATAAAAGGGTTCCCAGAAGACTGAAGGGCTGGAAAATGAAGTAACGTAAGGAGGACCAGAAGTAGCCCATGTTATTTAATATGGTTAGTAGGAGACGTAGGCATCTGTGATAGTTCCCTTCAGATATCTGAAAACTGTGCTCTGCCAAAGAGAATACATCTTTTATTTGTGCTGGAAAGCAGAACTGGAATACACAGCTATGAAACACCAAGAAGTTATTTTTTTTTTGTCTGCTCTAAGAAAGAATTTTCCAAAAGAGCTTCCATCAATGGAATGGCAGTTTTATAGACAGTCTTCATCCACCATTGAAATTATTCCTGGTATGGGGAGTGAATTAGAATATTTCATTTAAAAGGTCCCCTCTAAACTAGAGTTTTATCATTGTATGCATGTGTATCAATTTAATAATGGATAAAATGTATAAAGAAATACGTTAAAATAAAGGAAAACACCATTTTGCATCCTAAGAACTCATTTTTAAGTGCTTAGAAAGCAACTCTATCTCCAGTGGAGGGAGGATAGAGCAATTAGTATGTATCAGAGAGATCCAGAACATTGGCCTATGTGTTCTAACACTCAGTAGGAGACACTGAAGTAATAATATGGGCAACTAATATATAGGCTCTTAAGAAAAGAGTTCAAATTGTGGTTCAAATCTAGTGCTGATTTAAGGAAATAAGGTCTGTAAAAGGACATTTACCCTCTTTGAAAATATAGTCAAGTGATCTTTACAGGGAAAACTGCCTTAATGGAGTAGGCCTTTATTTGAAATACATGTTATTCTCTATATGTTTTGTAAATGAGACTTTACACGAGGAAGACATACTATTTCACATTTTTACCATGTGTAAGAGCGTAGCTTTGGCCATATTTAGCTACAGACTTAAATGCATTCTGCATAAGACTCATTTTAAAGGATGTCTGCTGATGAAAATATTAATGTGGCCATTTTAAGTAACTTCTTCCAGATAATTGTTACATTAATTGCATAAAATTATCCTAGCACATAGTCTATACTGGTTGAACCAGGTAAACTAAAACCTAACGTATATTTTTGAAATTTTTTAAATTAATGCTCTAAAGATTTGAGGAATATATCCAAATTAGATATAAACCTAATGTTAGATATAAATAAATTAGTATAACTGCTGTAAACTTATTTTTATGACTAGTAAATTCATTAAGTCTTTATATATAAATTTACTACTATTTATATGCAGTTTGGAGATATACTACCTTACGTATTAGTCAATCATAGATGACAATGTCTTACAAAATTCATTTTCAGTATCTCAGATACAAATACTCTTGGATGAGTACAAGTTACCTTAACCAGAGATTAATGGTTAAGTGATATAATTGATATTCCCAGAATAGTGCTTGAATAGTTCCTGAAAAGAGAAAATGAGTTACCCAAATAACTTCAATTGAAAATTTTCTTTTTTGTGAGGTACGGTTGATTTACAATATTATATTAGTTTCAGGTGTACACCATAGTGATTCAGTATTAATTATTGGTTATCACATTCAATGAGTCATACATATTACATTCATATCATACATTTTACATTCAAAAAAGTTTAGTCTAGATTTTCTTAAAATATCTTATATTTTATCAGTTTTTTATTGTTTGTATATCTTTAAAAATCATATCACGAACTGTATATAAACACAGTTCATGTGAATACGTATAACTATGTATTATATATACATACGCATACATACTCACATAAAACAAATTTAAAGATAGTTATTTAAATGAGGGAAAAATCCACAGCCAGGTAACTTTAATGTTAATACTAGTATTTTCCCCCAGGATATTGTCATCTCCTCAGGGCTCCAGAGTTACTTAAGAGCTTAAGACATTCAAAAGTATATCAATTCATCTCAGTCAGTGTAGAAAATGACATAGCAAAGCCTGACTTTTGTACTCTGTTTCCTACACTGACAGACTTACTATTAAAAGTTAAACAAAACATTGTATACTTAATCTTTCCTCTCTGATAATGTACATTTTCAAAATCTTTATTGTTCTCATAATAAATATTTTTCCAGTCTTTTCTATCCAATATTCCTTTTCAGCTATCCCACACTATTAGCTATTACAGTAAATTGAACTTTGGGATATTTATACCCACACCACCCTCAAACGCAGCACACCCTTCCGTGCTCGTGTCCTTTTCTGAGTCCTACGGCAAGTCTGTCAAAAGACTGCTACCATCTCCTGTAGCTTTCTCGGCTGCAACTTAAATCCAAACTCTTCCACTCCCCAAAGTCCTGGCTGTCTACATTTTATCTTTCAGGCTTCCCCTGTCTCACATTTACTTTTCAGTTCCTTACAGAGGACAAGAGTGGCTGCTGGCATTGTCACAGGGTTAGGAGGTTGGCTGAGGGAGCATCTCTCAGAAATAAAGCTGAAAGTAGCGCTGAAATCATAGTAATGTACAGAGCCAAGCGTTCAGGAAGGTGATCGAGTTTGTAAACTAGAGAATGAGGTGCAACCTGGCCTTTCCCTGCAGCCTCTCATCTCTTTGAGAAAGGCAATACTTTCATTAAGGTACAGCTTAAACGTTTTATCTGTATACCAAGAGGACTCTTCTAACCGCCCATACCAGGTTTGGTTTCTCTTTTACATGTTGCAGTAGAACACTGGCTTGTTCATAATATAAGACTGTCTGTATACAATTTATTTTGATTACTCACATGGTAGGTTATGAACTCCATTTGAATAGGAACCCTATCTCTTATGTACAGCTATATCACCAGCCCTTAATGTAATGGCTGACGAATAGAAAAAGTTCAGTGAATATTTGTTGAACAAATATATAACTAAATAAATGCATAAAGAACAGGACCTCGAGTATATATAAAGAGCTGAAATACTGTACAAAGAAACTAAAACCCAGGGAGGTAAAATCGTAAAGCATAAATGGAATTTGTAGGTTGAAGTGGGTTCTGGGTGAATACCTCTGGGTGGCACTGTTGTTCCAGATTGGCTTTTATACACTGTGTATAGCATGACTTGTAGAAAAGCTATGTTCGTAAGTCAAAACACGGTACATCCATTCAAAGAATATTCATTGAGTATGTATCATGTGGCAAGATACCGTGTGCAAGGAACAGCATGGAACAAGATACAGAGATCTTGGAAAGGAGACAGTCAATAGTCAAGAAATAAAAACCACAACTTGAAATTGTGATAAAATCAAACAGAATTATAATATTCCTGAACCTAGACTGTTTAAGACAGGGCCTAGAGCAGATTAGGGCCTCAATACTTACGTATTCAATGACAAAATAATAGGGTAAAAGGGACATTGTACTACTCCAAAGGAGTAGCATTTAAGCTTAGATCTAAGTGGAAGGGGAAAAAAAGAATAGAAAAGGGAAACATTGGAGAAATCAAGCTCAAAGATGCTGACATTAAGAAATAGCTCAATAATCTTAACTCCACAAAGCAGGCCATGAATACATTCCATGAATACATCCCCAAAAAATAGAACACTGATGGGCATTAAGCAAGGTGGAAAATAATTTATTTGCATTTTCAAAAAGGTGTTTGTAGCTGTTTTGAATAAACGATTGTAGAGCAGGTAAGATTGAAAAGTATAAAACCCAGATCGGAAGCCACTGGCAATTTTAAGAAATGAAACCATCATGATTTGCTTATGGGGTAGAAATGAAGGTGAGAAAAAGAAAGACATAAAAACATCATGACTCCTACGTATCTTTGGCTGAGCAACTGTGAGGCTTAGGTTAGTGGAGAAACATACTTTATTGGGTGTGTGTGTGTGTGTTAGGATATGGAATTGTTTGAAAAGCCTGTGATACTTATGTAATATCCAAGAAGAACTAGCATTATAGGAATTATTTCAATTAGTAGTTTGTGGTTTTCAATGCTTAGCACCAACTTCTTATATGAAAGTTCTTCCACTCTTAAACTTTTAATTTTGAACTCTAAAATTTACTTTTAGATTACTCAGATTATAATTTCCATAATATTTTTCAAGGGTAATACATGGAAGATATAATTCTGGAGGGCTTGGATATCTGAAAATTTCTTTCTGCATATTTCAGACGTGTGAGATGACTTAGATAGAAATAGTATTATTGAGAAATATCATTCTCCCCTCAAAACCCAGTTCCATTGAACTCTTTATATTTTCAAATATATTTTATTTGAATATATGTTTAAATGACAAAAGTAATATGCACTTATTTTAGCAAATTCAAATGGACAAAAATGAAAAGAAAAATGACTGTGCTCCTTCCTCCCACCCCTTCTCTCCAGAGGTGTCCACTGTTAAGTCTTTTTCTATCCAATATTATCTAGACTATAAACTACACTTTTGATTAATTTAATACATTGTTGTTTCACACTAAAGGTGAGATTTTTTTTTGTGGAAAACCCTCCACTGAGAAAAAGAGGGTCAGATAAGAGAGTCACAAAAGTAGGCCACTGTATTACTTGTTTATTTGGAAGCTCCCTAAAATGATGCTGGGGGTGCTTGAGCTCTTGTACCTGCTCTGTCACTAACTGTGTGTGAGAATTTCGACAAGTCACCTCACAGCTCTGGGTCTGTCTTCCTAGCATGAAATTCTTACTGTATTTATGCAACTAGCCGTGAGCCTATTTGAAACACATACGAATATTTTGAAATTCATTTTTGAATGAATCTTTGAAATTCATTTTTGAATATTTTGAAAAAATATTTGAAACCATATCAGTCTCAGCTCTCTGATCTTGGATCATATCTGTTAAGTGACTGGACTAGAGGCTCTAAGCTCCTTTCTGTATCAGGAGGTCTGAGCTTGCCCTTCCTTCCTTCCCTCCTTCCCTCCCTCCTTTTCTCCCTCCCTCCCTCTTTCCTTTCTTCCTTCCTTCTCTCTTTCTTTCTCTCCCCCTCCCTCCTCCCTCCTCCCTCTCTCTCTCTCTCTTTCTTTCTTTCAACAGCTTTATTAAGATATAATTCATATACCATACAACTCACACATTTACAGTGTATAACACAATGGTTTTTAGTATAGCGTCATGTATGTGGAACCATTACGTCAATTTTAGAACATTTTCATCTTGAAAAGAAGTCCATACCCTTTAGCTATCACCCACCTACTTCCCTATCCCATCCAGCCCGAAGCAACCACTAATCTAATTTCTGTTTCTCTAAATTCGCCTATTCTAAACATTTTATATAAATGGAATAATATGGTGTCTTTTGACTGGCTTCTTTACCTTATGTACACATTTCATTTTGATATAGAAGTCAAAGGCAGCCCTTTCCAACAGGTACACAACCATTTGGAGTCAGTAGACATATTCTGAGAAACGCAAGGATTAATATTCTACTTTTTCCTTCCACTTTGGGAATCGTCTATTTCATGAGAGGAAACCTGACGCAAACTCCAGAGAGGTTGCTCTTAATTTTATTTGATGGGAAGTTAGCAGAGATTTCCATGGGGTCTTAGATAATTTGTTTCTCCAAAGGTCATAGAGTTTAGCTCTTTAAAGATTGTCAACATATTTCGTTATTTTCATTTTATAATTATTATAGTTGGAAATTTGAGAAAGTTATGTCGGGCAGTGCTAGCCAGATGCCACAGGAGGCCTAAACAAACATTTTTCGGTAACTGCAATCAATGCACATTCTCATCTTCTGTGTTTATACCACATTTGCAGTTAAAAAGTAGAAACCTAATGAGCCAAAAGCAGTTTCAACCAGGCCTGTTGCTATTAGGAGACATTTGAAAAGAATAACAAAGGAAGTAATTGTAGTTTAAAGGTCATTGCAAGATTTGAAGAGACACTTTCTGCAGAACTCTGATCAGAAGTTTTTCTTTTCCTTCAAATGTCAGAAAAATTGATTAAACTCCTCCCAGTGCAGCAGTTCAGTGGGAGAGAAGGGCCTTTTCAAAGCAGTCGCTTTGCCTGTTAGAGAACGACTTCCTATCTTCATGTTCCTGCATTCCTAGGGATCCGCGCGCCGATAAATAAAAACAGAAACAATGACACTGAAGCCGTTCAGCTGATGTGCTCTGTTCCTTAAAAGTCTCAACTTTAAAAAAAAGAGCAGGCTAAGACAGATGCTTCTCTGCAATTAGTATCAATCAGTCCTGACAAAGAAAGTGACCCATCCGACGTAGAAGTTGTTTGGATCGATCAGCACGTCTTTTACTGAGGTGGGACACAGAAAAAGAACAGAACACGAATAGAAAAACACTGCATGAAAAGAGGATTCTGAAAAGGCCAGGACAAAAGTGTTTCTCGTGACTCATTTAGTTAAACATCTTCATTCTTTCTTTGGAAAGAAAATCTGATAACACATAAAATATGCTCTAAGCTTATAGTTTGATCTGGGTGCACAAAAGTTAAGTAATTTTTATCGTATGTGCTTGATTCCCCAGTTTGGGTTCAGTCCTCTTTAAACATTCGTGTAATTTTTGTTGTTGTAAAAGAATCTTTTCTCTTACTAATGGGACAAACTAAAGTACGTGATCTTAACTGGTAAGGAAGGAAATCCTTACCATGTGGTGCTTACATAGGGTGAATGTCTGTTTCAGAATGTATAGCATTCCATACTTGAATTTTAGCATTATATTTTCAATATATTGGTCTGTTTACCAAGAATGCTCACACATTCATTTCACTGAGATAATAGATGGAATATGCCCTGATTTCTGAATGAGTTGTGTCCAAAATAGTACTGCTTTGAAAGACTATTGGCAAACTTTATTTTTCATTGAAAAAGAAAAATAAACACATTAATGATGAAAATCATACTTACAACAGCTAGCAATAGATAGCTTCTCTAAAGACTCCTGTGTTTTATCTTCTAATTTTTGTCCTTTATACTTATTTACAAAGTCGTATTATATATAAATAAACGTCCTTTTCTCACTTCTTATTCCATCATGAATTGCATATCATGAAATGCATTTAATACATGACTTCAGGCCGCCATCTTATCGTACATAATGGATATACCAAAATTATATAACCATTTTTCATATTTTGAAACAGCAGACATGTTCTGTATTTTTAAGCTATAAGTAATATATTTGAATATAAGTTATAACCTCATAGCTAATTGCTTTTTCAGTATATATTTCTAGAGCTTAAATATATGAACATTTCAAAATACTTTCTTAGTTATATCCAAATTGCCTTCAGAAAAGGATATTCAATTTGCATATTTAGTTTGTTAGAGTAATATCTCACTCCACCCTCAACAGTATTTGTTTTTATAATAATAAAGTGCTTTGTAATTTGATAGAAGCATATGGAATCCTTTTTTTTCTTTAATTTGACTACCTTTTATTTCTGACTAGGTTAAACTTGTTTTTTCAATTTATCTGTTAACCAGTTGCTTATATGGTGAATAATCTGACTGCTTTTGTTCATTATTATATTAGAGTATTATTTATTACATGATTTATTTACAGGGGCTATTTTGATTTAAATGATTGATCTTTAATTTATCATCTTTGCAAATCAGTCATTATCCTATTTTTCTGAATATACAGACTTATACTTCTGCTATACAGAAGTTGTATCAGTGTCTATTTCCTTTCCTTTGTTTTCCTTTCCCTAATTTTTGGGTCTTCTGCTTAAAACATTTCCGCCAGTTGAGAACAACTCATTATTGACCTATGTTTTTATTCTGGCTTTTTAATGATAATATTATTCACATTTAATTATTTAATGTATCTTAGAATTAGTTTGGTTTAGGCTTTGAGGAAAATTGCTTATTTTAGTTCTCCCCTTCTGGTTTGTGATTTAACTGCTCTATAGGACACAGATTTGAAATTCTCACATTTATACTTTATTCCTTCAATCTGCATATGCATGCAGCCACCATATTTTACTTATTTTATAATTATATATGATTATGTATTATGTATATATTATATATAGTTATATGTAAGCTATAATATATAATATACTTTTCATTATGGAAAATTTCAAATATATATTAAAAAAAGAGAACAATGTAATAAACACCAGTCGCACATCAGACCACTCTGACAATTGTCAACGTTCTATTGTCTTTCCACCTATTTCCCTCAAATTTTTTCTTTGCATTTTAGACAAATGGAGTATTTTCCCACTAACAAAAAAAGAAAAATTTAAACATATAGAAAAATGGAGAAGCACCTCTATATCCTCCGTGTACATTCAACACTTAATATATGTTGCTGTAATATTTGAAAATAAGTTACATGAAACTTGTAGAAAGCATTATATTTCATTCTCAAATACATTATCATGTAGCCTCTAAGAATGAGGGCATTCTTTCATAAACCACAATAACATTTTCCCTTCCAAGGAATTAAACATTGAAACAATAATATCATCTAATATAGAGTCTATAACATCTTTCCCAAACACACTCATCATGTCTTTTTTAAGTGTAATATCAATTCACATATGTATTGACTTCATTATAACTTTGGCATCATAAAATATTTCTGTTTTTTATAACTTTTATTTTTGAAGAATCTACACCATTTGTCTAAAAAAGTCACAAAAAATCTCAATTTGATTATTTCATGTGAATAGATTCAGAGAAAACATTTGGCAAGACAACTATAGAGGTGATGTTATATACGTTCTGTTGCATCATGACATAAGGGTATATATCAGTTTGTTTGATTGGTGGAACTATGAGTGTCTGCCTTAGTTAAGTTACTGTTCACCAGCTTTTTCTGGAAGTACATTATATTGCATTTCCCTTTGGAAATTATACTTAATCTGTGTGAGGTTTTGTGAATATCTCATTTGTCAATAGTTGTTGAAGTTATTAATTGCCTGGATTAATTCAGGTATTAATTGTCTGAATCAATTAACATGGTATTGGTTACAAAATGGTGATTTTATTTTTTCTCTCATCCCTTCTATATTATCTGCCATTTTTCAGTATGTGCAAGCTTTCTCCACTTCCTTCAATTTTCCCTCATAGTTTTTCTTTTAATATGATATGCTTATGGATTAATGCTCTAGTCAAAGTATTATTAAAATATAATTTTCATTATTCTTTTTGGTGTTACAGTTTTCCCAAATTTGGCCGGTGGAAACCCTTCAGGTTGGCTTTAGTGTCTTTTGATACATTTCTTTTTCGGTTCTATCTTAATTTCAGTCCCTAGAAGGTACTGCAGCCTCATTTCTAAAAAAATATTTTTACAGCCTCAGGATCTGTATTCAATACTTTCTTCAGGGAGCTCTGGTTCCTTTTATTGGGGATGATATTTAAACCCCAAGATCTAGGCAATATGTGTGCTTACTGCTACGGGTGTGTCATTTCTTCCAGGCCCTTTCAGTGGACAAAAGTAAGGAACATATTTTGTAAAAGATCATGTGGCTTCATACCAATTTCTCCAGTTCCAACTTAACATCACAGGATTCTTTCTCTTCTTCTGTCATTTCAAATGTTTACTTTCCTACTGCCACAGAGAATATGCTGGTTCCTTACACTATCTTCTATTTAATCATTTGTTCTATCTTATAACGTACACATAATATGTCTAGAATCATTATACTGGTAACACTACCCCCAAAAAAAAACACTACCCTCCAAAAAAACTTAACTAAAAATGTTTACAATAGACTAGAAGATTATTTGTCTAATTAAGGGTGCTCAAAGGTTACTTAAGTTCATTGATTTTTGCTTGTAAGATGTGTGTGCATGTGACTTTGCTGTAGTTCAATATATGTTTAGGTAAATCTTGAGCTTTCTTTCCATTCAATTTTTTGTTTGGCTTTTATTATCCTTTCCAATTCTCTATTATATGCATAGAATCATGTATCTAACATGCAAGATCCATACAGAATAAATTTGGCTGTCTAAAAATAGTTTTAAAAAGAAAGAAAAACAAAGGTTAAAGTGATCCCAGGGAGGGATGCAGACAATGACAAACAAACATAACTGTATCACAAATGCATGACACAACTTAAAGCCGAAGGTGAGAAAACAGAAACTGACTTAAGTAACTTTGGAAACTCAAATTTTATTGGACGCTATAAAGCCAAAGGAATTGAGCCCAAATACTGTTCTCTAGATGATAAATGGGTTTCTCACAGGGTAAACCCATGAGTTAGCAATTCTGAAACTCCTTTTTTATATATCCTAGGGTTGACCAAATAAGTAAATACAGTGAAGATAATGGAAGCCAGGTTTCTCAGGTTCTTTGTAACTTCAGAAAAAGAAGTTACAAATAAACAAGAGAGGGAGGCTGGAATGAACCATTCCATAGTGAATTAGAGTTGGAGATATCAGCAGCGTCCGTGTTCAGCAGAATCAGTTATAGATACGTGTGTGTATGCATTAGTGCCCTGACGGAGAGTTCCTAGCTGGGAGGGCCCTCCAGCAGCTGCGTACAAATGCCCATTACCTATATCTTGGTTTCTAAATACCATTCCCCAGTGAAAGGAACCAGGACTCCTTGGAGAAATGGCTGATTCTAGGACTGGGTGAGGGAATATACAATAGGATCCTGGAACACACACACAGGAAGGCTACTGAGCTCCACCTTCTGGTGCAGAATAGTCAGGAGTTGTGGTGGAAAGTATCTGCATAAATTATTTGGATTTGTCTTTTTTCTTTCTTTCTGTCTATTTGTTTATATCATATAGAGTTAAATAAAAAGAATTTATTTTATTCTTTGAGCTATAATACTATCATTGTTTATTTTGACTCTCCAGTTATTTCAGATTTGGATATTTGGAGCCCTTCCTATGGGCTTCTGTGACCTTTGCCATGCCCCACTCCTGGGCAGGAACAAGAGAACAGCAGGGTCTTGGGCCAAGAGTGTTCCTCTGGTGGAATCCTCTCTACAGGGAAGTGTGAAACCAGGGTACAGGTGACTCCCCTTCTAGTAGAAAATTCTTTCAGGGTACAGGTGATTCCCCTTCTAGTAGCAAATTATTTCAGGAATACCATTTCATGAAAAAAAAACCCTTTCCAAATTATTTTGAATCTAAATAAATTCTAGTTGGTTTCCTTTTTTAATTGGTAAAAATTAGACCAAATATGTCTGACATTTTACTGTAGCATTTGTTGTTGTAGTTTTATTGAAGTAAAAAAATAAATAAATAAAACAAATAAAATCTGTCGATAATGGAAATTTTACCAGGATGAATACGATGAATAACTGCTGTGATAAAAAAAACTTTCATCTAATCAAAGTAAATTTACTTCTTAAATAATTCATGGAAAGATAGAAGATTAGATAGAATAAGTGTCTATAAGAATAGAAGAAGATAGAATAAGTATTCATTGGTAAAACTCCAAATTTCATAAAAGCCAGTTTATTTCATTTTAAACAAAGTGGTTTCTTTGTTTAATTAAACAAAATTTTAGATATAACAATGCCTAGAAAAGGTTACTGCTGGTAATGATACTACATATATCCATGAAGCAAAATTGCCAATAAAAATTGTATTCCTCTCCTTATTATTGGAATTTGTAATATATTTAGTAACAATAAATGCTAATTACAATGTGTAGTGCTTTTACTAAAGCATGGGCCATTGACAAACATTCCCAATTATTCTCCTATACCTGTTCAATTTGCTCTCTAAAAATAGGTAATATGTTATTTAAACTTGTGTGTCGAAGTACAGCCCTCTCCTAGTATTCATGAAGGATTGGTTCCAGGACCAACCCCGCCCCAGAAAATACCAAAACCCCAAGATGCTCAAGTCCCTTTTATTAATATGATAGCTTGGTATTTGCATATAAATTTAGCACATCCTCCCATATACTTTAAGTCGTCTCTAGATTACTTATATTACCTAATACATTGTATGTGGTACGTTAATAATTGCCCGTGTATGGCAAATTCAACTTTTGCTTTTTGGAACTTCTGGAATTTTTTTCCAAATATTTTTGACTTGCAGTTAGTTGAATCTGCTGATGAGGAATTCGTGGATATGGAAGGCCAACATTATGCATGTGATTATTTGACTTTCAGTTTTCTAAGTGCAGAATATAATATATATGGTGCAGTCCACTTACTGTAAATGAACAGTGTAATAAATTGAAAAACGAACATCCTTGAAACCATCATTATAGTCAAGAAATAACACATTGTCAATATGCCAGAAGCCCTTAGAACAACCCTTCCCAATTACCTACACCCCTTTAAGCCACAGGCAGCCGCCATCATGTTGTTTATGGTAATCACACCCTGCTTTTTGAGACTGGCGCCTCCTAACTATATGTACTTTATACAACGGAGAATAGATTTACTGTTATTTTACTGTATGTACGTGAAATCATCAAATGGGATTTTTTCAGGATGGCTTTCTCTCAGCACCATGTTGTTTCAATTGATTTATGTTCTCGTGCATAACTGTAGATTTTTTCCGTTGCTATATAATATTCATTGTGCATAAATATAGAGCAGAATAGGATGGACTAGAATAGAGTAGAATAGAAAGGAAAAGACAAGAAATGGATTGAGTTATTGAGGAATTCCCTGTTTATGGCTAATAAGAACAATGGTGAGGACTTCTTTTACTCTAGTTCGATGCTCACGGTCAAAACACTACTCCTGAGTATATTTCTAGGAGTGGAAATATTGCATTGGTAGGAATGTAAATCTTAAACTCTGTAGCAATGCTATACTGTTTCTACTCTAGTTGTTTCAATGTACATTCTTATCAGCAGTTGAAAGTTCAAACTGTTTTATATTTTTGCCAGTAGTTGATGCTGTCCGATGTTCTCACCTTATGTTGTTTCTTTATAATGAAAATGTTATTGTGTGACTAATTCTAGTGAATTATTAAAACTAAGATGGTCATGGGGATCCCAGATTTATAGCCAACTGGCCAGAAATGCCAATGGCCTGGGTACCCCCAAAGCACAACTGGGGTCTGAAATAAGGGCATTCTTGTTGGAGACTATGCCCTTTATCTTGTGGGGTCTGCAGGTGGTCACTGTCAGAACTGGATTGCATTACACCCCAATTTGGCTTTTAAGAGAATAATGGGCTCTAATGATTGGCCAATATTCTCAGGACCTGAAAAGCCACAACGTGTAACTAAGAGCTACTGCACCTGAATGCAATATAACAGCAATGGTGGTAGTACCTTAATTTTTAAAAATCAGTTGCACAAGTTCAAGATAAGAAAGAGGTGATTTTGAATGCTTCTGTCTTATATCCCTGATGACCTTTGCTTATTTCAGGGGTTCCTTTCACATATTTTTTGGAAGAGTTCTCTAGATGCCCTTCATATCTCACTCCTTTACAAGATTCTCCAGGAGGAGCCTGTCCTGACCCCAGTTCAGTGTGCATTGATATCTGATTGGTTTCCCCATGCCATGCTAGCTAACAATCAATCAGACTGTTTTTTGTTTTTGTTTTTTTTGCCGCGCCATGTGGCTTGTGGGACCTTAGTTTCCCCACCAGGGATGGAACCCGTGCCGCCTGCAGTGGAAGCACGGAATCCTAACCACGGGACCACCAGGGAATTCCCTAGACCGGTTCTTACTATTAAAACTTTTCAGGATCTCCCCTGACTTAGGAGACATTGGAGTTGCTGTCATGACTTAAAGATCCTTCATAATTTGGATCCTGCTTGTTTTTCCAGAGTTACCTTTCTATTCTCACTCAAACTGCAGTGTTCCTTCACTGAATTTAAGTTTTTCAAATGACCCATCCTTTTGTCAAAAGAAGTGGTTTTATCTGCACAGTGTTCTTCACTCACTTATTTCCCTAGATATGAATACACAAAGTAGCTTGTAAACACTCTAATTTTAATTTAGAGCTAGGTAAATAGTGACTTTACTTAGTAACTGCTGAGGGTTATGGGTTTTAAATAACCTATACAATTAGGGACTTTTTATAAGTTTCAATTTTCTGTGATTATTTTAAAAATACATTGATTTAGTGGATAAATACCTAAAATTTGAAAAACTGTAAGGTAAATCCCAAAGTTCTCTGAAATATATCATAGCTAGAATTTGAGTTACACTTTCCAACAAGACAAAAAAGTATTTCCAAGTTATTACTCAGTCAATACTGCTTATAGGTTGTTATCCAGGTGTGTGTGTGTGTGTGTGTGTGTGTGTGTGTGTGTGTGTGTGTGT
>NW_020837969.1:3789635-3889809 GCF_003676395.1 Aethalodelphis obliquidens
GTGTGTGTGTGTGTGTGTGTGTGTGTGTGTGTGTGTGTGTGTGTGTATAGGGTCTGGTAAATGTCCTCGAGATGACATGATGGGTAGAGGGATTTGCTCTCTTTTTTTCTAGCATTAAAGCCCTGGGTATCCCCATGGCTGTGCATGAGGAAGGCATCCCTGTGGCTATGTGTGAAGTTCAAAAGCTTTATTCTTGTTTTGTAAGTTTCTTTAAGCATAGCAACATTCAGAGATGAACCTAAAAGCAAACTAACTTTTAAGCTTGGAGTTCTGCTATGAAGATTACTTTCTTTGGTAAAGAGAATACACAATAGCGTCTGAAAACAGGTCTCCATAGGCACATTTTAGGATTTGAAAGACTTTCTTTTTTTTTTCTTTTTCTTAGGAAGGCTGTTTAGAAGCCTAAATAACTAACTTTAGTGAAAGAGAAAAAGAGCTCACCAACTTTGGAAAGTAGGAAAAGTACCTTACATTTCCTGTCTTCCATCCACAACTCAGCTGACAGAATGGTAGCCATACCACCTAGGATCAAAATCGCTATTTTCTAAATACCGATTTCTAGGTATTTAGACAACAACAAACATTTTCAACACATCAGTTTGTCATATTAATTTAACACATTTTGCGGCTTTCTCATCCATATTCATTCTGAATATATTTTTCTCCTTTACTAAATTTGACACCTCCTATGTACCCCTTCAGATCCTTTGGTCTTTCTCACCTGACTGTTACTTCAGCTATTATGTGGGGGGGCTCCAATCACTTTTTGACAGCATCTTTCCCTGTTTCCATACTGCAGCACATCTTACATTCTACCCCCAACCCATCTCGGTTGATGTGAAAAGTTATAGAAGCCCTCTCTGTGCTCATGCATGCACAACCCAGAGATGGAGGTGAGTTAATATTACACAGGGTATTTAACATTGATCAGTAGAGAATGTGGCCTAATAAAGAAATGATCACCCCTTTCTCCACTCTCTATGAAGGACAATTTTAAGATGTATTACATATTGCTTCTCTGATGGTCCTGAAAGAACAAGCAACTAGTTTCCGACAGGAAAGGCCAACTCAACGAGACAACATTGTCATGGCTCTCCTGTTCCCCTTTCGCTTCTTAATTCCCTTTTCCCAGGATAATATTCCCCCCATTTTCCCCTTACATATACATTTATCTCAGGCTCTTATTTCTAGGAGACCAAACTAAAATATTCATCATTTCATCTGATGAATCATTATGTATTTTAAGTTTTACTTATTAAAAAAATTGCAAACCTGGGCTTCCCTGGTGGCGCAGTGATTGAGAGTCCGCCTGCCGATGCAGGGGACACGGGTTCGTGCCCCGGTCCGGGAGGATCCCACATCCCGCGGAGCGGCTGGGCCCGTGAGCCATGGCCGCTGAGCCTGTGCGTCCGGAGCCTGTGCTCCGCAACGGGAGAGGCCACAACAGTGAGAGGCCCGCGTACCACAAAAAAAAAAAAAAAAATTGCAAACCTGTTATTCCCAGGAACGCTGCTTGTATGAGAGCTTTGGTCCAGAGCCTCCTTATTTCTGACAGTAGCCTCCCGGTTTCCCTTTTACACACTCCCCAGATTCTTTTCATTACCATCAATGTTATCTTTCAAAAACTGCAAACCCTGCCCACACCTCACTGCATCTACTGTACTCTGATTAACATTGTAGACATTTAGCATGGTAAACCAGTCAATGGCTGCTTCTCTAGCCTCATGCCCTGTTCTCAGGCATGTAGATATTACGTTTGTAGGTAATAAAAACTTCTAGAAAGATAAGATGGGGCTATTTCATAAGTAGTTCTCTTTGCTATGGTAGGTAACTGTTAATCAGGAGACATAGGTATACATTTGGCAACATTTGTGTGCGCATCTGTGCACATGGCCGCAAGAGCATCACCCCCTGTCTGGTATACTCGTCAGCCTCAAAGCATAGTCAGATATTACTCGCTCCGAAAAGTCGGCCCTGATCACCTCACTTGATGTAGATTTATTATTATTATTATTTTTTGCGGTACGCGGGCCTCTCACTGCTGTGGCCTCTCCCATTGCGGAGCACAGGCTCCGGACACGCAGGCTCAGCGGCCATGGCTCACGGGCCCAGCCGCTCCGCGGCACGTGGGATCTTCCCGGACCGGGGCACGAACCCGTGTCCCCTGCATCGGCAGGCGGACTCTCAACTGCTGCGCCACCAGGGAAGCCCTTGATGTAGATTTCAGCACTCCTTTCTCTGTGCTAGTCTGTACCTGCTCTTCCATCTGTTATATCACAAATCCTTTTTTATCTTCTTCCAGATATTTGTTGAGCTGTGTGTGTTCACCATCAAACTGTTTAAAAAATATTTTTCTTTTTTAGTACATTGCTATGCCAGTAGTTTACGCATATTTTATAAGCACAGGTTAATTCTACATCTGTCTGGCGTACTTCCTAAGAAATTACTTTCTACGTGTGGTAGGTGCTTGGATAAAATGACATATAGTAAACCTCTTGTTGTCCATTGTGCTAAAAATTGAAAAGAAGTGACAAGTAAGGGAGAGTCCTATACAGTCAATTATATCTAACATTGCCTTTTAGAGTTTCTCTATAAGCAATGGTGAGAGGCCAGTCATACATGAAACACTGAGGAGGTGTCATGGCGTTATCACAAAACCGGTAATACGAGTAGTGTGAGCAGTAAGCAATCCAGAGAAAGCAATAAATAATTGAGAGGCAGGAAGTATTGATTTTTACTGGGGTGTTTTGAAAGGTTTATAATTGAGGGGTGGCACAGGCTATTTTGTTGATGTTGCAGAATTAATTCAAAAATCCAAAAGCAGTATCCAACACGTGACAGAACTGTTAATACTTAGTACACATTGGTACATAAAAGATATATACCATGATAGAAGGGACAGAGGAATTCAAATAGAGTAGATCAATAAATTGGTATTGAGTGGAACTCAGTGGATTCTTAATAAGTACTTAAAAGTACTGAACTACAATAAATCTATTAAATAACAAGGTGAAATAACATTTTAAATGGTGAAACACTTATTTTATCAGTTATATAAGGAATTTGATACTTGCCTACTATTATATTATTATTCAATTTTTTGAGGTTCTGGAAAATTAAATGCACAATAAAATTATTTAAAAACTTATTGAAACTTCACAAAAGAAAAATTAAACTATCTCTTTTTTTACTGATGATTACATTTAAAAATAAAACCCAAAGGATATATATAATAAAATTAAGTTGAATTAAGATAGAATGATAAAATATCTTTATATAAGCTGAAAATAAATCATTGCATGTTCTATTTAAAAAATAAGTACCTAGAAACCAAAATTTGAAAATAAAATAAAATCTTGATGAAAGGCATGGAACGAGTTTTGAACAAATGTGAAGAAATTATGTGCAATTGGATAAAGATATAGTATAAATATACAAATTAAATAAAGTTACAATAAAAGTGTTAAATTTTTAAAGTAGATGATTTTGAAAGTTTATGTAAAAATAAATGTATAAGAATTGCCAAGACAGTTATTAAAAAATAATATATTAAAAAAGGTAAACATACTGTGACAGACACTGATAGGTGGCTTCACAACTGATTCCAAATTTCTTTTCCATTAATTGACTTCCACTCTCCTGATTAAAAAAATAAGGACTTTTCTAGCCATCACATTCTTAAGTGTATGCATGGTAACTACATCTGCCCAATGAGACAGATCTAAGAAGTAATATTGAGGGGTTTTAGCAAGACATTTCTCTTTGATTAAAGATATGTCCACAGGTAATATTTAAAATTCTTACCTAATAAATAATTTAGGCCAATCAAAAAAATTAAATTAAAAGGTATGCCCAATAATTAAGGTCTCCCTTATTTCTTTTTTCTCCACAGTCTATTTTCCCTTTAGATGAGGTAAAGTGAGCATCAAAGTGTTATCTATAGATCGCTTTTTGACCTCATGAACTGTGGTTAAAAAATAAAGTTCCACGTGTTTTTATCCCCTGTTATTTGAGGTTGTGTTACTCCATTTATTATTAATTCAAGAAATATTTATGGAGTTTTAATTAAACGGTAGAAGTATATGAAACTGAAATACTAGTTAGCAAAGCAGAAAAAAAAAAATTTCTGCCTTCACGGAACTTAACCTCTTGCATGAAGTGAAACCATAACTGGCAACTGATGGAGACTCTGTCATCAAAATAATATAGGATAAGGACTCATTTTCAGCCAAGACGGAATAACTGAAATCGAATTCGTCATTCTGCCTTAAACAGTTAAAAAAGAGTGCAAAGTATGTGAACCAGCAGTTTTCAGAATTTGGACAGGGCATGTCAGTGATCCCTGAGAAACAGGAACAAATGAGAGAAATGAAAACATATGATCATGCTACAGTCTGTATATTAATGTGCATAGAAGCTTTATGGTAAAAACTAAAAACTGGAAAGGAAAAAGAATATTTTTCCATCAGGTGAATAAACAATTTGTGGTATATCCATAGTACAGGATGCTAGTTAGCAATAAAAAAAAAGAATTAACTATTGATACACTCAGTAGCCTAGATGAACCTCAAAATAATTACACTGAGTAAAAGTAGCCACACCAAAAAAGTATGTACTGACACACTGTATGATCCCATTCACTTACGTTTCTAGAAAATGCAAACTAGTCAACAGTAATAGAAAGCATATTAATGGTGCCTTGAGAGTGGGGGAAGTAGAGGGAGAGAGAGGGATAACAGAAGGACATGAGGGACATTTTGGTAGTGATGGATATATTTGTTATCTCAATTGTGGTGATAGTATCATAAATAAATATTTATCATTGTTTTCAATAGTTATCAAATTATATATTTTAGATACTGCAATTCATTCTACATCAATTATACATTTAAAAAGCTGTAGAGAATACTATCAAGTCCCAAATGCCCACAAGTTTCTCAGAAGATGGTGTCTTCCTCTTTGTATCCACTGCCTAATGGCCTTCAGGAGCTTCAAATTCTATTAAAAATTTTTCTTTTCAAATAATAATAGCTGACAGTTACTATGATTTTACTATGTGCCAGACAGAGAATAGTGCTCTGCAAACATTGTCTTTGTAGGAATACTCCATTGTTTAGAACACAGTTTCTGAATCCAACTTCACATGTATATAAATACATATATAGAGAGGGAGAGTATATATTTTATATATTTATGTATAAAATACATATTTGTAAATATATATATGCACACATACATACATATGCATCTATCTATATATTGCAAGATTATACAAATTAATAATTAGAACTGAATTGGGAATCCAGAAAATAATTAAATACATACACTTATTAGAAAGAAAATTTGAATTTTCTTTTCAATGGTTAAGAATACTGTTCCATAAACAGCACTTGATACAACTGACAAGTCATGTGAAAGATAAAAATGTTGATTTAAATTTCATATCAGATATAACTAATTTCTAGATGAATTATATTAAAGAATAGACATTAATAAATCATTAAAAAGTGAAGGTGATTGAGTGCATAGCAAAATGCAGTGGAGATAACGAATACAATAAAGATTTAAATGATATTTTGAGATCTACATTTTTAACAAAACAGTCACTGTTTATACAATTCATTTAAACCCTGGTTGGCTTCCAAGCATTTAATTTTCTGGTCCAATTATACTAGTGAAAACAAGTAAATCTTACAACAAAAAACATGCAAACATTTCTGGCATTAGTGACATTTTCCGGATAATACATATACAGAATAAGTCCTTTTAACTTGAATTTCTTCCAAGAGTGACATACAATTTTGAAGAAAAAATTATGAAACATGCAATTAAATTCACTTTGAAAACTCACCATCGAAGTTCCCAAATTTGATATTTGTCTTTAATTTCATCTTTCATGTTTTTAATACGGTTTTGTTTTGGTTCATTAACATTGAATAAATGAAATTTTAAGGGAACATATTTATTTTGGTTTTCCAGAACAAGCTAAATGCAATCTGCCGATTTGTTTTGTAAGTAGGGCGTACTCACATCTTGCACATACTCCATATTCATGTTCTTCTTAAGATATTTTACAGATGGTGAGCCACCTATGTGGACTAGTGAAAAAAAATGAGTGTGTTTGTTTTTTTAACAGGATATATCACTGAACTTCCATGTTGATTCCGTGCGTATTTATGGGCCTCTGACCATGTGCACAGGGACATGCACCATTTCTCTTCTTCTTGCAAATTTGAGTTCTTATTCAGTTCTCTGAGAACATAAAGCCATGTGTTGATATTTGTATGTCTGACCAAAGCAATCATATGTTTTCATATGATTTATTTTTCTGGGTCTTCCAATAGACAGTTATGTATCACTGTCTTTCTCCTAATTTGAATGAAATAAATAGTATTTAATCTAACTGAATAATGTGGATAATACCTAAAAATAAACATACATTAAACATTTTTCCAAGTAGCATATTGATAGAATATAGAAATGGGCAATGTAGTAATAGAAGTTTTATAGAAATATGATATTTGCTATCATAGTCGTTGTTGGGATTTAAAAATATCTTCACTGCATTATTATGTCTATCGTTTGGCTTAACTGAAGCTGGTATCCTGCACCGTAAATATGGCTACTGTCTCTGAAAACTTACACCAACTCTGCTCACTTAAGAAACTAAAAGATGTAAATACCAAACTGATCCTTTCTATCTTTGCTATCAGCATTTACTTAGATATAATCCCATGTGTTTATACCATCTATATTTTGTAAATATAATAATTTTTAATTTCATTTCTATCATTAGAATTTACCTTTACCGGAAATGACATTGTTAAAAAATATTGCCTTATAATGAATCTCTTCTGTCACATTGATAAGGTCCAGTTGACTTCTTTGTCAGATTAGCTCCACATAAACAATGAAAACATAATAGATGGAACTACCTTTCCTTCCCACTCACTCTGGCATGGTCCATTTGTAAATCATAAGCACCAGCAATTTCTACAAATGCCTTTGATATTCTACATGTACATGTAAATGATCAAGAAAGGAAAGGAAAATGTGTTATACTTACTATAGAGCTATGGTGAGTACTGAGAATGGCCTAGATGTTCTACTGATTTATTACACTGGCCTGCCCAGATGTTCGATCAGTCTGAGTGGATATGCCTGCTGCTATAGCATTATGTGGAAACAATCTCAGCATCTAGGTATATTTAGAAATGGTATGTTTTATGAGAAATAGGTCATATAAGTAAATGGAAAGGTATCTTTTCTTACTTCTAGATTAACCAGAGTAGACCTGTTATCATGGATCAAAACTCAACATTGATAAGTGATACTAAGTCAAATTGTGTTAATTCTAACTTCACTATATGTATAAGCAAACCATATTTTTAGATATTACCACCAGCAGAGTCTATGGTGACTCTCTGGAAATTCTGACAGAAAATGAGTTATCTTGTCCCCAAAACTGACCGAGTGGCTAGACAGATATTACACAGAGTGTTTTACTATTCCGTTTCCTCTGACTGCACAGGTTCAGTAAAAACCAGTTCACTCTGCTATACAGATGAAATTAAATAAACTTTATGACCATGACCATGCTGAAATGTCATAATCAAAGGTGAATTTCCCTTACTCCAGTATGACAAGGCCATTACTATACAGAGTTCAATGGTGTTTTAGTCATCCTGCTATTAAGTGCTATTAAGAAAATACTATAAACTAGATGGCTTAATACTATAGACTAGATAATACTTAATACTATAGACTAAATAATACTTAATACTAGACGGCTTAATACTATAGACTAAGTAATACTTAATACTGTAGACTAAATAATACTTAATACTAGATGGCTTAATACTAGATGGCTTAATACTATAGACTAAATAATACTTAATACTAGATGGCTTAATACTATAGACTAAATAATACTTAATACTATAGACTAGATGGCTTAAATACTATAGAGTAAATAAACAACAGACATTTATTTCTTACAATTCTGGAGACTGGAAAGTCCAAGCACATGATACAAGCATATCTGGTGTCTGGTGAGGGCCCCCTTCCTGGTTGATAGATGGCTACTTTCTCATTATGTCCTTACATGGCTTTTTCTTGGTGCATGTGTGCAGGGAAGAGCTCTGGTCTCTCTCATCCTCTACTTATAAGGACACTAACCCTTTCATAGGAGCTCCACCTTCATGACCTCATCTGATTAATTACCTCCCAGAGGCGCCCACCTCCTAGCACCATCACATTGGGGGCTAGGGCTTCAAAATATGCATTGGAGGGGGACACAGACATGTCCCATAGCAAACAATGTCGTCCCAGACTCGTGTCCACTCGAAGCCCAAGAATGTGATCTTACATGGAAACAGGGTCTTTGCAGGTGTCGTCGCATTAAGATGAGGCATACCGCATCAGCGCAGGCCCTAGTTCAATACTGGTGGCCTTAAAAGAAGAGGGAAATTTAGACGCGGAGACATACACAGAGGGAGGATGGTGTGAAGAGACATGGGACACACAAGGTGGAAGACCATATGAGCACCAAGGTGGAGATTGGAGTAAGGAACACCAAGGATTGCCAGCAATTGTCAGAACCTGGAACGGACAAGGAAGAATTCTTGTCTCGAGCCTTCAAAGGAAGAATTATCTTGCATACACCTTGGCTTCTGAATTCAACCTTCCAGAACTGTAAGAGAATACATTTCTGTTATTTTAAGTAGCTCAGTTTGTGGTAATTTGTAACAGCAGCCCTAGAAAACTAATAAAATTACTAAGAAAAACACCCCCCATATTTCATAACAAATTCCTCCTAGGAACTTGGCCTAGTATCTGCCCTTGTTCGATAGCTTTTAAATTTTCAGACTTACAGTGGTAAAGAACGTTGCCTCTTGGAAGATCAAGAAAACGGATAATTTGTGTAACCTCAGAAAAAGAGGACATCTCTACTTTTCTTGAGTTTGCTGAAGAAGAAGAGCCCCTGGAACAGTAGCTTCTGATTCAGGAGGCGGCTTGGAAACAGGACAGGGCTAAGAGAAGCCATCCAGAATGCAGCCGTGAACATTTTGCTTAACCTCTAGGTAGAAGCTACCTGGCTGTCTGTAGTGGACATTCACCACTTCCTAGAGGCTCTGGATTGCTGACCACACGAAAAAGTTCTTCTTTGCTAAGTAATGCCTGTGTTTTCCCTGATCTGAGAAAAACTGGCTGAAGAGAAAAAGAGGTTCATGATATGAAAGCTGTGGTCCAAAGTATCTGAAACAGCTACCACTGAAACAGAGTCACCCTGGGCCCTTTTAAACACAGGACGTTTATTTTAGTTTTCAGAGCTAGAGTCTGCTAAATTGAAATTTAAAGTTAGAGTAAGAAGGAGGAAAAAGGAATGTCATCATCTTGCCATGAGAGAATAGAATGAGAAAAAAATGTACAGGAGAAATATGAGATACTAGGTATATTCTATTAACCTTCTTGAATGTTCTAGGCATTAGTAGGATCAGAAATACATTCATCAATTAAAAATTGCTTTCTGTGGGAAAGCATTCTCTCTTTATTTCTATCTGCCAACCCTCAGCACACACACACACACACACACACACACACACACACAAATGTTCCACAACATACATCACAGAAAAAGTATTTGTGAATTCATATTGGAATATATTAATAGAGTTATGCATTTATCCTGCCTAAAAACATTTAAAAGGACCCATAAATGTGTTTGTTTATCATCTGTTTGAGTGAGTTTGAGATGTAATTTCCATGATTTAACCATTTCCAAAAGAGAAAAATATTAAAAGTGATACGTCTGACCTTTACTAATTAAATCAACTACTTGCTCTCAAAACTGACTGACTGACACAATCTTAAATGTATCATGAGTGTGGGTTAAAGGCAGGCGTTTCTGGATGCAGCTGTCACTTCCTGCTGTCGGTGCTGCTGACACTGGTGACTAGATACAAGCTTTTAGTTTGCTCTATCAGCCGCTGCAGTGTGACGTACGAGATGAGGTCTAGAAATAGTCTTACAAACAGTCAACCAGTCTGTCTTTCAAGTTTTCCAGCTCTACTGCTATACAACCAAGCTTATTATACAGGTCACAAGAATTACCCCTATAAGGGTAATTCATCCACATGGAAAGGGACTACCCTAAAGTTTATCCCTAATTATAAAGAAGTAGAAAATAAATTTAAATGTTGCCTTAATTCTTTGAAACATAAGTACATCTAATATTCATACTATCATAACCTGTTCTAGTTGAAATTTGGTGTATATCTTGCTCGATTCCAGTGGATAGAAAAATTTCTCTTTAGCCCATCCTTACCTTAATCAAGATACACTTTCCCTCTCAGTATATCGGACAATTGACACTTCCCATTGGATCTTTTCTTTCTTAAATATGACATGTTTGGCATGAAATGCTTCATAATCCATATTTCATACACAGATTTCATGAAAAATTGATCTAATGCTCTCTTTTGCCCTGAAGATAGATATAGTCAGAGATTGTCACTTAAAACTAAATACCTTTTGATAGTTCTCATTTTGAAATAACTCTAAGGTCTTTTACAAATAGGAAAGGTTTTCTTCTAGAACCACCCAATGTATTATTTTACTTCTGAACTACAGAATATGTCAAGTTGATAATTTACTTCAAGTCATCCTCTCATAATGGAGAAAACAGCAAACATGAAGATTTTACAGGACTTTCATAAAAGCCAGCAGAGAAAAGACCTCATAAAGTTTCTGTGAACTTTTTTCCCTTCTCAAAATGCTGAAATTTTGAGGGAGTGGATTTCCCAGGACCTATGATTCATGTTTTATTGACTACGAGTGCATGATTTATGGAATTATTATATGATTGTCATATATGTGATTATATAATGATGCACTTCTTAGTGTTACCAGATGGGTCTCCAGGACCCGCCTGGGGGAAGGTTCTTTTTCCATTTGGGTTCGGGCAGCCTGTGCTGAGACTGAACCAGCGGGAGCTCTATTCCAGGGCCAGACAATGGAGAAGCGGAACTTAGTTCACAAATCACCTTCTCCTGGTGGGTGTGAGGGGGTGATCAAGGCAAGACTTTTAAAGGTAGGGTTAATGAGGGGGAGCCATAGGTATTAGTTTTCTGGGAAGAGGCAGGATTCTCCCTGGAACTGGGGTGGCAGCTCGTTTTCTTCCTTCTGTGGTCCTGTGTTTCCTGTCATGGGCGCCGTTGGGTGTCATTTGCAGGTTAATATATTAAAATGAGCATATAATGAGGCTCAGGTTACTAGAGGTCAAGATGGCGACTCAACCAAATTACAGCTGGATTTTGTTTTTCTCTTTGGTTTCCTCCTTTTGAGGTTTGGTTCTGCAAATGAAGGGAGCACAGTCAGTTTCCATTCGAGGGAGAGGCCGGGGTACAGGGCAACAACCTCAGTGACAGGTAGTGAAAGCGTACCGTTAATGTCATTATTAAAATATTAATATATTCTTAATAATGTAGACTTGTAACCCTCAAATTAATATAGTTCTTTTCACCATGAATTTCTCTGTTTAAATATATAGAAAGTAGCATAGAATATTAAGTTACCCAAATTGTCAAATTGATGATGGCAGAGTGAAATACTAATGAAAAACATTTCAGAATCACCCGGTTGGTTGTGTTTGGCATGCGTATTGTCTCACTTAGTTTTTTAAAAATTAATTAGTTGGTAATATAACAATCAGAAGTTTTAAAATAAACACCTAGACTTTGGCTTTAATTAAAACTTTAAATGATCTGGGATCCCTCAGCCCACATTCTAGCATGAAAATTTAAAGGACCCGAAGAGCAATACATTCTTAGACTGAAATTTCAGAATTCTATCCTGACACTAAAAGAGTATATTTCTCCTTAAACCTGGCCTACAGCCCTCATTTTTAGTTCCTGTCTGGTAATTGCAGGCATGGTATTTCAACTATTAAATGTAGGTGTCATTGATCTTTTATTGGAAGGTTTATAGGTACTGAATTAGTAAACTAGCTCTTGGGAAAATTAATCAGTAATTTATAGCAATTCAAACATCATGTAATCATCCCCTCATTATCTGTAATTGTTCAGTGAGAAACATAATCAAAATATACTTTTTGGTATTTTATTTATTTTTATATTTTATAACATTTTTATAATTTACGTCAATAATAACTTTATTTTCATTCCTCCAAATATCTTTGAGATTTGAGTTTCGTCACATTCATATTTCATAACCAACACTTTGTTCCAGATGGTATTAAGGGACACATAATAGCAGCTCATAAAAAGAAAGAAAAAAGATGAACCGGTTTGCAGGGCAGAAGTTGAGACACAGATGTAGAGAACAAACGTATGGACACCAAGGGGGGAAAACCGTGGCGGGGTGAGGGGGGTGGGATGAACTGGGCGATTGGGATTGACATGTAGACACTGATGTGTATAAAATGGATGACTAAGAAGGACCTGCTGTGTAAAAAATAATAATAATAAAAAAAAGAAAGAAAAAGACTTGGGTAACTCATTAAGAGAAGTTAGGACTGTGAGAAACCCTTCTACATACAGACTTGATATCGTTCTCAGCCCGGAAGCACAGCACCATAGCCGGTGTTTCTGGGTGTCAGGATGATGAGATGTGGGTGTTACTGGCTTGCTGCCCTTTTGTGAACAATCAGGGAGGCCAGACCTCCTACAAAGCTATGTCCATTATAACAAAGAATTATCTTTGTTCAGCAGAGCTTGTGAATGCCCTGAATATCTTAAGACGGTGCTTTTCAATCATTACTATGTTTAATGCATCACCTGCAGATCTTGTTAAATTATCATTTCTAACCAGCTGTCAGGTGAGACCTATGTTGTTAATCCTTAGACTGCATTTTTGAGTCACCAGTCAGGAGTCATTAACGTATGTGAAAAACTGTTTATAAATTTTAGAGGTAAGAAACTAGTTCTGTTTTGCATATAAATGCAAACTCTTTTTAACAGGGTTCTTATGTACTCTGACTTTCCCAGGAATGCGAATACCTGACAAATGGAAGAAAGATTGTACTTTGTTCAGACTTTACCAAAGATTGTTTCATTTCAGAAAAATTACATCATCAACAACAGCAATGCTGCTGCTTCTGTTTGTAATAAAACACACTGTATGAGTCTAGATAGTAGCTGCCACAACAACAGTAATTCTTCCTGTAAGTGAAAGCATTTGACTATTTCATTAGGTCTAATAGGTAATTGTGCCTACAGACTTACATATTAAAATGCTCATTTTATGATAAATTCCTTTTATTTTTCTTTATAATTACATTGATTTTTTTTAAAACTATGTGTATAGACACATTTTTCTATAAATTTTATTTCTTAATAGGAAATGGAGTATAAAAAAGTATTTTTGCATAAAAGTGGGGCATTGACTTTCAGAGAGCCAGAATCCACTGTCTAATGCAGAGGGTTTTTGTTGTTCTGCTCTGCTTTGTCTTTCTAATTCTTTAAATAATTGGATTTAAGGTATAACAAACCTACCGATTACGGTTTTAAGTCATGTAATGAAGAGTAATCTTATCAGGGTACCTCTCTAAATTCCCCAGCAATTAGTACAGAGGTATTTCCCCCTAGGCTCTTTCACTGAATGTGTTACCAAGCAAGAGCTCACTGCCAGACAGGCGTAGCAGCCAAGGACATGCTGAGAAAAGAGCTTTATTCTGAGGTCGACAGCCAAGGAGACAGAAGACAAGGCTCTCACATCTATCTCCTCGATTCAGGGTTGGGGCTAAATTTAAGGGTTTAGGGGAATTTCACACTTGGAAGCTGATGGGCTAGTCTTGAATCAGTTCATCTGGCTTCTGCTGGAAGCCAGATTTTCCTTATGGGAGGACTTGTTGTTTCCTAAAGGGCTCAGGTGGCAACATTTCTATTCTTTAAGTTCCGTAGACTGAAGATTCTTGGTTTGGTGGGTCATCCAGGAGATGTGGGTTCCCCTCTTACACATGAGTGTAAGGCCAACTGGCCCGAGGCAGGGGAACACAGTCAGATTCACAGGTTGCATCAGACCAAATTCTCCGGACCACCCAGTTCCAGAAACTGACCTGGGGACTTTGAACCCAGCCCAGCCTTCCCGCCTTTCGAGGGGTGGGACTAACGGTCCCCCAGGATACCCGACAAGACCACCAAATAAGGAATACCCTGCGCCCTCCCAGATTCACCACACCCCTTTCCCGTCTTCCCCTATAAAGTCTTGCCCAACCCTCGCCCGGGTGCGACTTCTCTGGCCCCCTTTCTCTCGGACCAGTGAACCTCGCCCGGGAGCGCTCCCTAATAAAGCTCACTTGAAGCTTTCCTCTGTTTCACGGTGCCGTTTGTTAACATCCGACCTTACAATGAGCAGGGCTGTTTCTGCAAAATAATGCAAGGCTTTGATTAATCAACAGCCTGTTTAAGGGGACAAAACCAAGTTTAAGCTTGTCAGTGTTTTAAGTGCTATTTCAAAACGACCAGCAGTATTGGTGTCACCTGGGAGTTTTTTTTCTTCTAGAAAAGCAGAATCTCAGGCTCCACCCAGATCTCCTGAGTCCTAGTCTACATTTTACCAAGATGTCCAGGCAGTTTGTATTGCACATAACATTTGAGATACACCGCCCTACCCTAAGTACTGGTACCAGCAGCAGTTCTGGCCCCCTCTCTCCATTTTGTGCACCAGAATCTGCAAAGCTTATGTAGTTCAGCCTGCATCTTCTGCATGTTGGCGTGTTACTATAGCCCATCATTCCCTGAATGTGAAGGAAGTCTGCAGCATGGGTTATCTTCTGTTTTATTTTGGGCAAGTTGGAGATCGTTGTTTCCGTAGGGAGGAAATTGGGAGATGGTAGGGGCAATAACAGGGTGGCAGGGAGGGGCTGTCAGGTGGGCCTAATATGTCCCGTAAGAACAACAGTGATGGAGCCGGGGTGCGCCCCTGCCTCACGGGGGCTCTTGCCTCCGCCAGCAGCCCTGGCCTTGTTCATTACTATCGCTTCTCCAAGCAACAGCAGGACACAGAAGTTGACAGTTTACCCAGGTTCATGTTTCCTTTCTTGCAGGAGATTTTCTCTTATAAATAAATAGTTCTTTTGGTCCCCTTTAAAAATTTGAAATACAGGGTTTGAGTAAATCTTTTCTCCCCCATTTCCCCTCTCCAACTCTCTAAGGATGACTGCTAAACCTGTATCACCACATCTAAGCAAAACTTCACTGCAATAATCCTTAATCACATAGGGTCTTTAATTGAACTAGGAATTCCTCCCTTGTCCTGTACTTGCCCTCAAAGGAAACCAATCTTCCTTAATACCCAAGACACAGGAATTTCTCATTACACTAAATAATGGGAGACTTTACCTCACGCACAATAACACAAAACAAACACAAAAGCACTAACTTTAATGATTTTAAAGTACTTTCCTCTGTCCACTTTATCACAACGGGGGAATACATGGGAAGAGGCTGTCATCAAGGCGAGTTTAAGGTAATTTTCTGGAGTGATCTCTGTGAAGAACGAGGGGAAAGATGTCTCTACCTGGTACGGTCCACTAAAGAGGTAAATACAGGAGAATGTCAAGGACAAAGGGGATGGGTGCTACCTGCAAAGTTTGAGGTTATTGTCTAATTTGAGACTGGATCAGAAATAAGGATTCCTGACTCCATCAGATTCGTCCTGGAATTTAGGTTTAATGTCCTTTATATCAACTTTTACATCAACTTGAAATCTCTTGATTATCCTCAATAGTGACTAGATAGGAATGAGGAAAAGCTAATGGACAGGAAAATATTATTTGTCAATTTCCATTTCCTGAATTCTTTTGAGGAAAACTTTCCATTATTTCTAGGTTTCTTACATGTTTATTTTTGTTTTGTTTTTATTCCTGTTTTTGTTTTATTTTGCTTCCCTAAATCTCTCCTATTTAAAACCTTAGAAATAAAGAGGTTTTAGCCATACTTCTAAGTAATCGTTTAACTCAAATTTCACTCAAAATATGTATGCATTTGTGGTTCACAGCTGTTAGTCAAGCGAGGCTCACGCAGGCTGCTGCTGGCTGTAATACACACACTGTGGTTGTGATTACACATCTGGCAGTACAGTTTGTTCAGACTGAGCCAACTGACATGTTTTGGTCCTCTAGAATCACGCTATCTAATAGCTAAAACACAGATGATTCAATTGCCCTGCAATAACTGTTAAAGAAGTTCTGGAATCATTGATTATGAACAATAATAAAAGGAAAAATACATAGCCTCTTAGTTGTAGCTTCCTACTGCTGTAAGTGTGAAGAGGCATTTTATATCCTCAGAGAAAACGTATGTGTCAGACTTTTTTGTTGTTGTTTTCTATGCCCCCTACACACTTCTGAGCCTGCCTGAACGTGGCACCTTCAAGCTGACTCTTACACCTCCAGTGAAGAGATCCACTGAAATATTACTCCCTTAAAGATATATATAGATATATAGATTTAGAATCTGCTCTATTCTACTGAGTCAATCCCTGTTTATGTCTAGCTAATGTCATGTCGGTCACGAACACTCTAAGACACAGGAGGAAATCCAGCTGTGTTTAAACGTATGTATGTAGCCATGTATGACTTTCAGGGAGCATGTAAATACCTTGTCAGAGCAATCAGATCCTCCCATTCATACAGCAGGTTCTTGCCTGCGTGCATTAGCCCGTTTTTCCTTGGGCTAATGCACGCAAGCAAGAACCTTTTTGTCCCTTTTGTAGACAAGACCAGTAATTCGTGAGAGAGCTGGGAGTAGAAAACAGTCCTCCCTTTCCCCAGCAGACCATTCTTGCCACTAGGTTATATTGACGCCTTGTACACACAGCCATTTCACTTGCACACTGAAACAGATCAGTATTTTTTATTGAGTTTGACATTTTGAAATGTAACTACAATAGCTTACCCTATAAACAGGAAGTGACTGTAAAACAGATGTTCTTATTTAGGGAGCATGTTACCAAAAGAGCAAAACACTAAATTTGTCCTTGCTGTAATTGTGTCATTTAAACCCAGAGGAAAAAGTCAGAGTCCTAAGACTGAAGAAACCCTGATAGGAAAATGATACCATCGTTCAATGTTATAAGATGTCACCTGAGGAAAGAATGTGATTTAAGCTTCAGCACTGCTCCCATGTGATATGAATACCAATTTCCAAATTCTGGTGTACAATTACTGAGTTCTGAAGTCTTCCAGTATGTATGGAAGTAAAGATTTGTGTGTGGTTTTTAATGAATTAGGGAAAAGACTCATCCTTAAACTCTGGAAGCTAATGACTATGTTTTTAAGTTTTGTTAAAATTAATCCTGTGCATTCATTAATCATGAGCTTTTGTCTGTGAAAGTCATGCAAATGATTTTTCATTTGTTTAAAAAAGACAAATTTAGCATGAAGGCAGTCAATTCTGAAAGCAAAATTTATCAATTTATCACGAATGTACATGTTGAATGGATTAACTATTGAAAAGTGTTTAAATCGTTTTTAGAATGATAAAGCAAGTATTTTCAAGTACTTTCTTGCGATAATAATTATGACTATCCTGTGATGCCTCCCAAGGTAATCTACACTCAATCACAGCCCCTCAGAAAGGGTGGATACGGGGACCATACGTGCGCCTAATGGATTAATTTACATGGTCACCGCAGGTGGAGTCATGGTGGATGACTGACCCACGTTGGGGCAAAGTATTTGGAATGAGCACGTTGACAGATTTGATCAGTTACGTATCAGAAGCCAAATAGCGTATGTGATTTTTTTAAGGTTATAAGTAACAGTGCCTTTTGGAGAAGCCATAATAATGACACATGACCAACTGGAGTTGAGATCAGATAGTGGTCATTTGTTTAGAGAGGAAAATGAATCAAATACAGAAGGAAATGCTGTATTGAGAGACTCCATAGCTCTGCTGGAGATATTATTGACTTGGTTCTTACCGCTCAAGACTAAGTCCCAGCGTGATCTGTCTGTACTTAATTTCCAGTTCCTAAATGATGTGGCATCTACTAATTCTTCCTTGTGAAAAAAAGTAAAAAATAAAAATTTACTGCATTACTTAAGCCAACTTGACTGGGATAGTATTCTCTATGTAATGACTATAATATTCCAAATGTTCTTGAGTCAAACACATTCAGATATGTAATTTCAAAACTGTATTTCTAGAACTGACTTTATTTTTAACTTTGATTTTGCCTAATGGCAGAGAATTTAATCTAGACACTTGAGCTTTCAATTAAATAGTCTTCTCAGGATATATAAATTAATGATAGTCAATTTAGGAACTTCGTTTCAGTATTACCTGCTGTTCTTGTCATTAATGTCCTGCAGAGAAGCATGGACCTACCTAAGTAGCCTCCACAAGAATGTACTTAGGGAATTGGGCACATGCCAGCAGTGGGCATTAGAATGGACCAGAGATTCATCGTATTTCTGAATAAGGGGGTTCTGGGCTGGCATCAGCCACTGATTTTCTCATCACTTTGGAAGTAAGATGTCTCATACTGGCCCATACAAGTGAGTCATTCTAATTTGCTGGTGAAAACTCTGATTCCCCTGGTGTATTTGGTTACAAATTTTATCTACTCTGAGGTAGTGACATTATGGTGCATTTCTCTAATGTGCTACTCCTTGATTCAGGGGATGATGAAACACACTTCAATTATTACTAGCTTCTAAGTTTATCAGGAAAAGTTAGACTTCTTTTTCAAGTACTTAAAAAGCACAGAAATCTTAAGGAGAGGGATTATCAAGGGCCACCTCTCATATGTAGTTGCAACATAACCTTCTTGGGTATTCTCATCAGTGGAATGGAAATTTTCTATTCTAGTTCCTCACTTAAAATTCTCTTTTCTCAGATAATCCCTAAAATTCGGAGATCTTTCTTATCTCACAAGATTTTATTGGTTACACTTGCAGTATCGGAATGGAGTCTTTGATTCCAAGGAACTTGTTATTTTATTCTTCCCGTATTTCCTGTATTTATTTATAACGTATCAGAAAACCATTAAGCATCAATTAATTGAAAAGCTAAAAGGCATTATAAAACCACTAATGAGCTGTATTCAGGAGTATAGAATTGTAACAAAACGATATGTATGTTCTGACTTTTGTAAAGGTAGATATAAGCAACCACCCCATCAATGCCAATAACCAAAAGAGGGGAGGATTTAAAAAAAAAAACGTATTGAATATAAGAGAAAGATTAAGAATAATGAGGGGAAATGAGAGACAGCAGCTGTTGCCATTTATGTTGGGATAATCTTTATAAGAATAAAAGGTGAACAGAAGTTTTGATTGTCCTTCAAACTTCTTATCTATTTCCATAGATTTCAGCAATAATCATCCCATGACCACAGTGGGTAGTGATAGCCATTTAGTGAAATAAATCAAAGCAGTACATAAGCATCTTACTTGCTTTTTTGTTCTAGTCTCAGGAAGCAATTGCCTGAACATGTCACATTATTTTTCACTCCACCTTACTTGTTCACCTCTCCACCCTCTACAGACATTCTGGGTTCTGAGACTATTAAAGGAAACCTAAGGCCAGTAGTTCAAAACAAGTAATTTTCATCTATTAAGAAGGGGAAATGGATGAAATATAAACGTTTGTTTTGCACCTTTTATTCTTTTCTCTGACTGATTCTTTGTGAAAACTATGTACCCTAAACACAGTAATAGACTTAAAAGGGATCACAAGACACTCTCTACCTATAATTCATCTCATTGAAGATGCATGATTTATATATTGCCTGTATCTAAAAGCATTCAAGAAATTTAATGCAGCTCAACTGTAAGAAGCATAAACATTATTAAAATTAAGTAATGTAACTAGTAATGGTAAACCAATAATTTATTGGTATGATTATTATTCTTTCTCACAAGTAAATTTCTATATTCAGGGTTAAAGAGGTTATATCTCTAAAATGCTACAGAAATACCCAATGGAAAAGGAAGGCATCAAGGGATGTTACAAAAACTTTAGTTCAGTTATCTGAACTACAATGTAATAGAAATATGTTTTATTAGTATTTTAATAATATGATAAAATATAGGATTTTACATGTTAATTTATAGAATATTTTAACTTTAAAGAACCTTTACCCTCAGAATCTTCTGATTGAAATTACTTTATTAAAAACCAGAAGAATAAAATTTGCTATAAAATTAATTAAAATAGTCAAGAGAGTTTGTGGGAACGAAGACATGACGTTATAAATTATACATAGCCACCTTTAAACTCTTGAAAAATCATGTTTTAAGAGATCACTTCCCGATAATATGACTCAAGATTGATCATCATTCTCTTTTTTAAAAGAAATTATGAACGTTCTAGAGCATGTTGAGAGAATTTTAACAAGGGTTTAGTATGTAATGCCTAATTCAGACAATGTTGAATCAGTTGCAAATGTGGTGAATTTCTGTTGTTGTTTTTTGTAGGGTCAGGGAAAAGAACCTGAATGACTTCAGGAATAAAATAGCCTGAACCTGTTATTGTTCACATTAAATTCCTTTTTTGTGCATCACTCAGAGCTGATACAATTCTTCTACTATTATACACAGATTGGGAAAGACAATGCTGCTGCCTGGTAACTCCAGGCACGGTCCCGAATCTGGTCAAGGTAAAGTGGACTTAATAAATTCCAGTCCACTTACAAGTTTCAAATCTTTAAAATTCTGCATGAACTTACTTCCATATCTTACCTGGCCTCCCTTTACTTACTTTGTAAGAAGGAGTAGATAATATACCAGCGTCTTTCCCCATTTTCTTCTCTGGCCTCTTTGCATTTGGTATGTTCCCCAGAGGCCTCCTGGAAAGACACTGCCAGTCATTTACATACATCCTCTCTCTGTAGAGGCTGTTCTTGGGAAAGACTAATGTTTTTGTCTTTACAGTGCTTCCTTCATGGAAAATTCTTTCAAACTTCTTTCTTTCGTCTTCCAGCTTGGTCTTTTTGAACTTTTCTTATTTTTTGTGCCATAAATCCTATCAAAGAGCAGCCAGTCCCAAAGTTAGTTCCATATTATGGAGACTTGCTCAAAATACATGTGTCTTGCTTGATGCCTTGATGTTTGTAATTCCAAAAGCAACTATACTGTATTTCCAAAGGTGAACTAGGACTCATATCATAGTTGGTGACATTTATCCAGCAGACACAAAAAATAGTACAAGTTTTCTTATAAGCTTTGGGTTAAATGTTCAGTTCAGCCAACACATCAAAAATTTGAAAATGCACATCAGCCCAAGACCTGTCGCTGAGGAAACAAACCACCAAACCAGCTCACCACCACCACCAAAACGCTAGCATGTGGAAAAAGTTATGTAGATAGACAGATAGACAGAGATCTATCTAACATACTTAAGCATATACACAGTTTCCCTTTTTTTTTTGTATTAAATACTTCTCCAAAAACATGTAAGAAATTTAGAGATAAGTGTTTTCCCTCCATTTCAGTTTTAGAGTTGGTTTGATAAAGAAACTCATCATCCTCTATAATTACAACAAGGCCAACATATTTGCCATCCTACAAAGCACTTCAGCTTCAATGGCTCTATTAAAAATAACATGGTGTACTACTATAGGTAATATAGATGTTAGTATAATAATGAAAAACTTAAAGATTCTTATGGAATTCAAAAGATAGGGACTTTTTTCTCACAAAAGGAATGCCTTGGCATTAAACTCTTTCCTAAATCAAATCAAATACCTCCTGTAATATCTGCATAGTCAAATTGAACTTATTTTCCAGGCTTCATGACTATTCAGTAGAAGTATCTAGACTCCATCTCTCACTTTAACTCTAAAACCTTCAATATGCCCCATGCGAGATTCTCATTTTTTTAAATGAAAGGATTATAGACCTATGACAGCCCTAATCTACCCTGAGCACTTCTATTGATTTCAACCTCTATTTTTTTCTTTAGTTCTCCATTTTCAGTTTTGCAATCAACTGTGAACTATAGTTGAGGAAAATGAAGACTGGAGTAAGGTATTTTAACATAACCACCTGAGAATCAGGCAGAGCCTGTGATGTCTCAGCCATTGTAATCATGGGCAAATCATGGGCATGTAATTGTGGACAAATGTCAGTTTTTAAAAACTTACTCTTTCTCTATCACCTAAAACCTGGATTTGTTGAAAATTATTGGATTATCCAATGTGTACAGGATTCAGTTGTAAGTGCCAAGAAGACTATAAGTCTCCGGAATGGTCTTGAAACGTCACAAAATCTTCTATAGAACTGAGGACTTCCAATATACATCCCTAATATGTGCCTGTGGGACTTCATAAGCCTAGTTGTTCTTTGTTTTAGCACACAACTCAAATTTTAACCCAGGCCACCTTTGCTGAGTGGGGCCTCTTGGTTTTATTTATCTTATGTGATATGTGTCAGCGCAAACAAAAGATAAACAGCCACTTGGTGAACAGAAGGGCAGAGTATGACGGAAAATGGCTGGAAGTTTTCACGTCCTTATTTTTTGGACACACAACTACATCTTATTTTTCATTCTTTTCTTCACATGTCCTTATGTCTAAATTCTGGCAAATATCTGGCAAATAAATTATGAGTAGGTGGCGTATTCCACTGTTAGCTAAAACACCTTCTCCCACACATGCATACAAAATAAAATATAATATAGTAAAATAAAATAAAATAGTAAGATAAAAAATGTCCGTGCAGTTGTCTACTTATTTTTTCCTGGTAACTTGACTGGTGCTAACACTCAGAGTCACGTGGAAACCACTGATACGTTAAGATGGCAGCTCTGTGTCAGCTTGGGTCTCCAAGTGGACAAGCTTGAAGAAATGCCTCCTTCACATGTCCCAGTGACCTCCCCCAACACATGCTGGATAGGACCTTACCTGAGCAAGAGAGAGACTTTTATTATGTTAATCACTGAGGTTTGGGGGTTATCTGTTTCAACAAATAGCATTATTTTAATTAACAGAGTAACTTTCAATTAAATCCCAAATTTAACATGTTACTTTGATAGAAAAACTCAGTAAAAATATATAATCTCTCAACTACCATTTAGTGTCCTTCTAAAGATGATTTTGTTTTCATGCATTTCCATCCTCTTTATACTTAAAATGCATATACATTTCTCAACTACAAAATGTGCCCGTCTTTCCTGCTGATCTCACCTCGGGATCACACTTCTGCTAGTCTCTCCTCCTAGCTGCTACTTCAGTGTATTTACCCTAGGGCGGCTTTCCTATAACGCTTTTTGGGTCTAAAAGAAGAATTTCTATTTTTCCTGTTTTGAAATTGATAACCCTGATTAATTCATTTCAGTTTCTCATATTCCCTGTGAATCATCAAGGAGGTGGATAAAAATAATCTATATATCTAAATAAACTACGTTAACATTTTCAAAATATTTTCATGTAGAATATTTGATATGCACATGAAATCCTGTGTCAGAGGCGAGGCCGCTGCTATTAGTCTCATTTTACTAACAAGTGAAAGCCTGGGAGTTGTTGAGTTGCAGGTCATCCAGCTGGTGTCCGGCTGACTCTGGTCTTCAGATTCCTAGTTCAGGGCACTTTTAACCTCAGCAGAGTGCCATCAGTTTGTAACATACCACAGCAATCACTGCCGGTTTCTTTTCTTGTTCTCTTCTTAAAATTCATTCCTGAGGCCAGAGAAAGTATACTATATCTGTGTACTTTTTAGCACCCATCATAGTTTGTCAAACATCACAGACCCCGCTTTTAAAAAGAGTTGATTGGATAATTATTTCTAAGCTTCATCTCAGTTATTCATTTATTCATTCATTCTTTCTTTCATTTTTCTATGAGGAATTACTCTTGACTTTCCTTACCATTCACAGCTGTCTTCTCTCTGGGGAGTTTATTTCCAAATACAATGCTTTATAAATGAACATTTTTATCAGTTTATTATTCCTATCTGTTATTATTACCAAATACTTGGAAACAGCATTAAAGGGGAGGAAGGTACACTTCAATATGATTTGTATAATTGTGTATCCATAGCCTTTGAATAGAATTTGGAAGAATAATGTGGAAATTTTTCCTATACTTGATGACTTAATGCAAATATCTACAAAAGTAAGCAAGCTAATATCAACCTTTATAACTATTACGGAAAGACATGTATATTATTAGATAATTTGTTATTTCTTCTCATTCTATTGCTTACTAATTAGTTGTTGATCATATCTTGTAAAAACATAAACATGTCTGTGTATCATGTGTCTGGGTTTATGTGTTTAGGGGGAGGAGGGGGTCATACTGCCACCCTCACAGGATTGACAGGTTAAATGAGAACCACATGAGAAAAGGATGTTACAAACAATACAATGATCTTATGTTGTCATTGAATAGTTTCCAGATACACAAAAGTGTTTTAGTTAAATTTTCAGAATCATTAAAAGGGAAAGAGAAAATAAAAAATAATGATATCATAATTAGAAGATTGGATTAGGGGAGTCACACTGGAGGAGAGAGGGTTAGTGCAGGGGTCCTCAACCCTCAGGCAGCTAAAGGAGGCTGGTCCGTGGTCTGTTAGGGACTGGGTCGCACAGCAGGAGGTGAGCGGCTCGAGAGCGAGTGAAGCTTCGTCTGCCGCTCCCCATTGTTCCCCGTCTCTCCCCGTCGCTCCCCGTCGCTCCCCGTCTCTCCCCGTCGCTCCCCATGGCTCCCCGTCTCTCCCCGTCGCTCCCCATGGCTCCCCGTCTCTCCCCGTCGCTCCCCGTCGCTCCCTGTCTCTCCCCGTTGCTCCCCGTTGCTCCCTGTCTCTCCCTGTCTCTCCCCATCGCTCTCCATGGCTCCCTGTCTCTCCCTGTCTCTCCCCGTCACTCTCCATGGCTCCCTGTCTCTCCCCATCGCTCCCCGTCGCTCCCCACCACTCCCCATCGCTCCCCATCGCTGGCATCATGGCCTGAACCATTCCTACCCAGTCCGTGGAAGAACTGTCTTCCCCGAAACTGGCCCCTGGTGCCAGAATGGTTGGGGACCGCTGGATTAGTGGGAGACTTCTCTGCTGACTGCCACCAAGGCTTTCTTTGAACAACCTGGTGCTATGAATGCTTGTGTTGTTTGGGGTCATGCCACAAGCTTTAGGCCTAATGGGATATGAGCTGCTCTTTTTAATGTGATGTTAAGACTTGTGAGGATCTCGTGAAAGTCGGGCCACCTCATTTTCCCCAGGGAAGCCAGAACAGGGAAGTTGTTAGTCCATCTGAAATAAGTGGTTCCAGTGTAACCTTGTAGCCAGGGATCTATCTCTAGGCCAGAGAAAATCCCAGAATGGAAGAAAGTGTTCTCAGGCAGAATAAATGCTGCCAGTGGGGTAGTTGACCCACTCCCTTCTCTTCAATCACTCCTAACCCATGTGCCTGAGAGAAAACTGCTGTCTGCACATTCCCCTTGCTCATTTCTTCAGTCTCATAACCCAGAGTTATCTGGAATTACCTCATTTACTTCTCACCACCCTGTGATTTGTGTATCGTTAGCCTCCTCTTTCAGACAGGCAAATTGAGTTTAAAGTCGTAGCTGCTTTCAAGAAAAGATGACAGCAAAGCTAATAATGGGAGGAGGTGAATTTGAATAGAGTTCTGTGTGGCCCCCCGAATTACTGTGTTCCTCACTCCATGCTTTTCCCTAACAACCTCACATATAAACACTTTTCAGAGAAGGAAACTGAAACTTGGAGGGATTAACTTCTGAACACTGTCACGGCCTGTACCTGGCTTACCAGGTCGTGGACCTTTCTCTTCAGTTTCTAAACCGGATGCTCTTTCCACTATACCACTCTCTACTTTAAATTGACATTTTAATAAGAAAAAAGGGTAATTATGTGGAGCGACAGATGTTAACTAGATTTATTGTGGTAATCCTTTTGCAGTATATACATATACCAAATCATGTTGTACACCTTAAATTAATACAACGTTATATGTCAATTATAACTCCATAAAACTGGAAACAAATTTTAAATAAAAAATTCAAAAATTGTCATTTTACATCAAGTTGACATGAGAATTGGTAATGTTCCCAGTGTTATTTTGCTTCTGTATTATTGTAAACACTAGAAATTCTGGATCTAAGTCTTAGTTATAAGCCTTTAAAAATATTTTAACTTCAATGCCTAGGATTTTGGGTTTGGTGTTTAAAACAATCTGCAGTGTTATCCATATAATTTTTTATCCAAAACATAGGAAACCTCCTCAAAACCTTGATCCTTTTGTTTTTAAGTCAAAGTGTCAGTTAGTGGAAGTACATATAATAGAGTACCCCTGTCATATTTTCTAAAGATTTTTCATGTCAACAAACCATGTATTAATTCTTTGTGTGTGTTGAAAATAGTAGCATGAAAATACTTCTAGCTTTATCTTATGGCAAAGTGCCGTAACATGGGCATATTCCTGAGTAGCCATATGGCAATGGTACCGCCATCTGCTTCTCCTGATATTCCTTTTCCTGGCAAACCTTGGACCCATATGGGTGCTTTGTGTCTCTCTGTGTACATCATTAGGAGAGGCAAAATCAATACCTACACTTTTCCCTGGAAGCAAGTTTTTATAATTACTCAGAACATGAAGACAATTTTCTTTTCTGTTTACCGTCTTCTTCCTCTAGTTTTCACACCCCTCCCTTGTAATAGAAGCAGAAACAATTTGATTTCAGGAATATGTGAAAGCTGTCAGGGCAAGCTGTCGGGTTTGAGGCAGCACAATCGCCTCAAAGGACTGATGGCCTGCGCTTTGTGGAGTTGAAGCTTCGTCACTCAGGAGATAAAATGATCCATCCTTTTACATGTTGACAGGATGGCAATTAGGTGTCAATGTGGAGAGTCTCATATTCAGACAGTAAGGCATATACAGCCTGTGAACGGGCCTCGTCTTTCCAGGGACAGGCATTTTCCATAATGCCTGAAATATTTGATAAGGGCTGTTTAGAATAATTTTAAGCAGCGATGTCAATTTCTTGGGTGACACATTCTTACGCGTTAGTGGAAATATGGTAACGGCCCATTTGCCATTCTTTAATGTTTGCCTTCAAACTAAATAATTTTATTTATATTATTAACATATTTACATGCATCTATGTATGTCTTTTTTTTAACCGTAGTATATTTCAATTCAATTTGAAATCTGTTTTGGGGTAAGTGAACGTTTTTTAAAACTTAAAAAGATCTCTTTCATATGAAACAATAAATATGAAAAAAATCACAGCCATATTGGGAGTAATTAAATGAATGGCTGTAACTCATACAGGAAACTCCATGTTTACAAAAGGACTGACCCATAGGCTTACTTTGTGAAGATCTGTATTAGGCCAAATTAATGTTTTAACAAACACAATTATGAGCGACATGATATTCACAAAGGAAAATTTTCCAGAATACAAAGCCCATCTTTTGGCTTCTGCACCTGTCCCTGAGGCTGGTGTAAGCTGTCACTGTACTTGAGAAGTCAGCACAGGTTCCCTGGCAAGAGCCTCTACCAAAGCTTCTACCTATTGTTTTGTTACTGCTGCCCCAACTCCAGGAGCTTCAAAAAACTGAACAGCCGTAAAATGGGCAATTTTCTAAAGAAGACAGACTCTAAACTTGAGAGAACAATAATTTGCAACCAGCAAGATTTAAGGTAATATACCTACATATTTTAAAGTATGACTAATCTGAAAGGTGACCATTTTGAAGAAAGTGAGTGGGTGGTGATAGAAATCAGAAGTTACAAGGACAAAGGCCAAAATTTGCATTTTATTTCTTCCAAGGAAGTGAAATCTGTGTCTGAGAATGTAAAAGGGGAGTAGAAATGCTTAGTGTGCTTTCAGACAACTAAAAATATTAGTTTATCCTGTTTAGCTTGCCTAGAAACAACTGTGGAAAGCACCTAATAAATGTGTATTTTACTATTTTATTTGATTTTATTCTGGACTTTTCTAAATTAAGGCTTCCTACATGCTACCAGGTGAGAAAATTGTACTGTGTTACAGAAAGCACTGTGGTGATACGAGAAGTGAGTCTCTAAATTCAGTTTCACTAAGAAACTTTGATGTTCAGTTTTTATAGATGGATAGATTCTAAATTTCTGCTTAAAAAGTTTACTAAAAGTTTTTCAGTAAAAATAAGTTCCATAGTAACCTATTTTCTAATGAAATTTTTGAAAAAAAGAGGCAAGCATGTTCCTTCATAAAGAACACAGGCTAGAATACACGTGACATAATAGCAGGCTGGAGCGTATAAGGAAGTAGAAGGCACAGAAAGTCATTTCAGCTGCCACAGCCTCAGATCCTGCGAAACCTGACTGCCAGTCAGGATGCAGCAAAGATCCAGAGGTCACAGTGGTCCACAATTCTACGAGATGGTTGCAGAAGGGCCCAGTTTCCTGTGGTCCTCCTGCAGCTCCAAGGAAGGATTCAACATGAACTAGGCCAGGGGAACAGAACACAGAGACATGTCTGTGGCTCGGCAAAGAATAAGCTCATAATGTAGTTTGACTTGAGAGTCCTAAATGTTGACCACCAGAAGCTTGAAGTCGTTAAGGCCACAGCTCCGAGGCCTCGCCTTGTTCCTCCTGCACTGAGGCTCTGAACCCTGGTGCACCTCTGTGAGAAAACAAGATGCAGAGGAACTGCGGGGCTCTCCCATTAGCCCTCTCATCTAATGGACCCTTTGCTCATTTGTTCCGTAGTTATGCGAAGAGAAAGCAACCTTGAATTTTGTTGAAATGAAATTTTGGCTCATCTTTGAGTATTGACTTCGTGTTCTGGCCCTGATCAGCGATCCAAGAAGATTTAAAGTACCTACGCATCACTGCTCCTTGCTGAGAAAAGTGGCTGGAGTAGCTTTATACTCACAACCACCATGCGTTTATCAACCCAGTCACAATGAATGGATGACACGGTTTAAGGAATGCAGATTTGGGCATAAAAATCATGCAGCCACTTTTCTCAGAAGGGAACCATGACCAGCAGGCATCTTAGGAGGTTTATAGCTGCCTCGTAAACCTGGGCTGCCTAAAAAAGGTGTTCTTACATATCACAATTTAATATTCAAATCTGTTTCTTCATATAAAAAAAGGCCTTAGTTTTCTACGCGCAGTCAGCTGGAGGGCCATCCTTAAGAAACTGTGGAATCAAAAGTCTGGTTAAGAATTGTCTACAAAATGAAAATAGTCTTATCTACCTTCATTACCTTATCTTTCATTCTATTCATCAGAAGCAATCCTTCTCTTTACTGTGTCTTTCCTTCCTGTACTAGAATATCAGAAGTGAGGGCTTTCTCTCCATTTATTTCTTCCTAAATTATGCTCGGAGGGTTGAGGGAGGATATACTTACTGCATGCATATTTGGGAAGTTAATTTAAATAAATGAAAACTTCTTTCAGGTGGGTATCAGTGACCAAGGCAACTCACTTGATATTTTTAATAAAATATACTTAAGGTTTAGATTTAAACATACACATAAGGAGTAGGGCAAAAAAATTTTTCTTCATCCAAGTAAAACAAACAAATCATTATCCCCTGGAAAATTTGCTCCCATATCTATACTTGTTTTCCTGATCCATCTTCACCTCTCACCCACCTCTCCCAATAGACACAGGTATGTGCTCACTCAGAGGTTTTCTGTTTCTTTGGTGTCTAGTTCATACTGAGTCCTTCATGGGAACTACAGGAGCACCACAGGTAGCAATGCCCTGCCTTAACCATCTACTAATAGCTTGCACTACCGTGACCACTGGATTTTTGTTGCATCCCGAACAGATCACACTCTCAGGTAAAACCTGAACTAATATGAAAATCATGAATTTTTAGTACAGTCAATATTCCAGTAGAAGCAATCTGCCTTCGTTTACCCATCAAATTGCTGGTAACCGTATTGCTCACACTACTCTTCCTGACCGAACTACAAGAGGGAGAAAATGATTTCCCTCTGTAGAATTCAACCCATTTGTAGGTGGACAACTGTCGCTTTTGATTGCCCATTGTCCATTCCTTTTTCTCTTTGAACAGCTCCTTGATTTTCCAGTGATTCAGTGCAGACCGTTTCCATTTAGTGGCTCCAGATATCTTCTTTGCCATTGACTGTAAAGAGTTTGAAATCCAGAGAAAGTGTAACAGAGAACACTGTTTGAACACTTGAATCTGACCATATCTTAAGTCAATTCTACCTGTGGGTTTATATTATATATACCAATAGAGTCTCTTTTTAATTTAAGTCAGCTGAGTTGAATGTTTAGCTAATACCATTCTTACTATCAGCAACTAAATATCAATACAATTCACAAGGCTGAGTATCACTATGAATTTATACAATTTCATCACTTGTTAGGTTTAAATGACCTTAACTGCATATGTGCTGTCCTCAGTATGAAGTAGAGATTTCAAAGTGGACATTTTTGGAGAGGTCAAAAGGATGACCAAGATGACACTGTCTACCTACTATATCCCCTACTGGTGAATGATGAAATAAATAAATTGTTTTGGATATTGTCTATCTAACAAGTATAGGAGATTATAAGAGATATAAGGGTCAATATGAAACATCAACTTAAATCAACTTAAACATCAACTTAAATAGCTTAAATTGTTTTGGATTGACAACCTTAATACATTGTTTCAGAGAGTATAATGGTGCACTACATGGAGATTTTCACTATGTATATACATGTTGAAATCATATTAAGATTGACATTTTTGAGGGCCCAAATATGAAAATTTTAATAAAATATTTCTACCTCATTTGCACTTACATAAGCTTGGTGTTTTTTACCACAAAAAATTATTTCTGACACCTATTGATGCTGTTGTATATCAATAGTCCATTACTTATATTGCTAAGTAGCATTCCACTATATGGATATACCATAATTCTTTTAATCTGTTCACCTGTTGAGGGACCTTTGAGTCACTTCCACGTTTTGTCTGTTAAAAATTAAGCTGATATGTACAATTTTGTATAAGTTTTTGTATGGACATATACTTTTTTTTTTTCCTGAGTAAATACCAAGGAGTGAAATTGCTGGATCCTATGGGAGATAAATATTTAACTTTTTCAAATAAACTGCAAAATTGTTCTTCAAAATGGGAATACCATGTTATACTCTCAACAGGAGAAGATGATAGTTCCAGTTCTTCCACATCCCCACTGACTCGTGGGGTGTCCAGCGGTTTGAACGTTAGCCGTTCTGAGTTGCATGCAGTGATTTGTGGCTGGGGCATGATTTATGTTTCCCTAGTGGTTTGTGATGATGAGCCTCCATAACATAGTTCGCTGCTATGTTATTTTCCTTGTTGAAGTTTCTGTTCAGATAATGTGCTCCTTTTAAAAATTGGATTGTTCGTTTTCTTATTGACTTTTGAGAGTTCTTTATATATTTTGGATGCAGGTATTTTAATAAGGTATATGATTTATTAATGCTTTCTCCCAGCCTGTGGCTTGTCTTTTCTTTCTCTTAACGATGTTTTTTTGAAGAACAGAAATTTTTAATTATGATGAAGTCCAGTTTATCACTTTGTTCGTTTTATGGATCATACTTTAGTATCCTCTATCAAAATAATTATGCTGATTGAGAGAAGTCAAACAAAAAAGAGTATATACTATATATATACATTATAATTACATATATATTATATCATATATATTTATATATACATAATATAATATTTTATGTATATTTTTAAAACTCTAGAATATTTAAATTTATCTGTAATGACAGAAAGTGGGTCAGTGGTAGTCTGGGAGATAGAATTACAAAAGGGATATGGGGAAACGTTGAGAGCATTGGACATGCTCACTATCTTGATTGTGGCAGTGATTTTTTGTGTATATTTATGACACAACTTACGAGGTTGTAAGTTTAAGTATGGGTACTAGATTGTATGTCAGTTATATCTCAATAAAGCTGATAAAAACATATATATTGCATGGAAACATAAGTGAATGCTAGGAGCTCAAATCAAATTGAATAAAGCATGATTTATTTTTGTTATCACTGTGGCTTGAATAGCTTTTGAAGTGTTCTGGGAACTGATTCTTAAATATGGAAAAAAATCGGGCACTCATTCGTCATCACAGAAGGATTCAAATGGTATGAGATATATGGATATGTCAGTTTGCACTTTCCAGTGTATGGTAAAGTCCAGCTTTTATTTTCCGTGTTAACTACAGAGACAGCCCTGACCCTATCTGGTAATAATCATAGTTACAATATTCCGTTACTGAATCCCCTAATTTTCCCCCAGGTGACTTATTATTACCCTGAATTACTGTTAAATTCTGTTTCTGCAGCTTACACTCCAGGTAGAATGCAGAATGTTTATCTTCCACAAGACTAGCCTTGGAATAACTCCTGGTCATAGTGTTCTGACAGCCTATTTAGGGAAAGAAAAAAGGTAGAAAAAAAATCCGTAAGTAATGAAGGTCAGAATGTATGGCAATAAAAACTGTAATTAATTTTCTTTTATTTAGAAAAAGAAATAGTGATAATACAATCAAAATGTGCTTAGTTCCAGGATAATTTGGCTCAGAAAAGATGATCACTTCTTTAACAACAAATGCGGTTGCCTTGGGCATATCAGTGGAAAAAAACATGGGCAGTAAAGGCATATAAATCCCAGCCCCATTGCTTACTAGCTGAGAGACTTCATACAAGGCATTTAACCATGAGTAGCAGATTCCTAACCTAATTTATTTGTTTAAAAAATAGGGAGAAAACATTGATTCTTCTACCAGCATTAAAGCTATCAATTGTTTACTCACTGTGAAATGAAATTTTAAAAAAATTACAAGCCATTTAAAAGCAATGCTTAAAAGTAGAAGTGTACTATTTAGGAGTAAGACAAAATTTTGGTTAAGACTTGAAACAAAATTTGGAACAGTGATGAGCACACATATTCACTGAAAATTGCTAGGTATAAGGGGAGAAGACTCCTCTAGGTTTTACTATGACAAGCACCAATCCTATCCTTCACAATACAACAAGGATCACAAAAGTATTAGTTTTTCTGCAAATTTTATCTTTGCCCTTTTACCCAAAAAAAACCCTTTTCAGGAGGCAAATCTATCCCAGGCAGATAACATCTTAAAAGTCTTAGTATGCCCTTCAGTTTTCACATTTAAACACTGTCCTTCTATTCTTTCCTGAAACTATTCTTCACCAAGAAAACAGCTTTTCTCAGGGCTGGGGTCAACTTCATGTAGGTGTGATATCAAATACACTAAAGATACATTTATACACATGTAATCCCTCCATGCAAATGTGTTGCTTTTTAATTGCAGTTAAAAAACAAACAAAAGACCACGTAACATAAAATTTACCACCTTAACCATTTTTAAGTGTTCGGTTCAGTAGTATAAAGTGTATTTGCATTCTTGCACAACCATTCTCTAGAACTTTTTTTGCAAAATTGTAACTCTATACCCATTAAACAACAACTTCTCATTTCCCCCTTCCCCAAGTACCGTGCAACCTCCATTCGACTTTCTGTTTCTAGGAATTTGACTACTTTAGATATCTCACATGAGTGGAATCATATGGTATTGACTTTTTGTTACTAGCATATTTTATTTAACGTAACATCCTTAAGGTACATCCACATTGTAGCATATGACAGACTCTCCTTGTTTACTACAGCTGAATAATATTTCATTGTATGTATATACCACATTTTATTATGTCCATTCATCTGTCTATGGACATTTTGTTTTGCTTTGTGGGATAATGCTTCAGTGAGCATGAGTATGCCAATATCTCTTCAAGGTCCTGCTTTCATTATTTTTGGACATGACCCAGAAGTTAGGTTGCTGGATGATAGAATAATTCTATTTTTACTTTTTGAGGAACCACCATACTGTTTTCCATAGCAGCTGCAACATTTTACATCCCCGCCAGTACTGTGTAAGAATTCCAGTTTCTCAGCATCCTTGTTAATACTTGCTATTGTCTGGTTTTCAATTTTGTGTTTGTTTTTTATTTTTTAGTAGTGGCCACCCTAGCCCCAATAGTGTGAAGTGATTGTGTGGTTTTGATTTGTATTTTTTTAAATGATTAGTGATGTTGAGATTCATTTAGTTTGCTTGTTAACTCTTTGTATATCTTTTTGGAAAAATGTCTATTCAAGTCCTTTGCCCATTTTTAATTGGGTTTTTTGTTTTTTCTTTGTTTAGTTGTATGAGTTCTTTATATATTTGGGGTATTAATTCTTTATCAGTTATATGATTTGCAAATATCTCCCTCCATTGCCTTTTCACTCTGTTGGTTGTGGTTTTTGATGCACAGAAGTTTTGGAGTTTTTTGGTAGTCCTATTTGTGTATTTTTGCTTTTGTTGCCTATTCTTTTGGTGTCATAGCCAAGAAATCATTATCAACTCATATGTCATGAAGCTTTATCCCTGTGTTTTCTTCTAGGAGCTTTATAGTTTTAGGCCTTATGTTTAAGTCTTTAATCCATTTTGAGTTAATTTTTGTATGTGGTGAAAGGTAAGGGTCCAACTCATGCTTTTGAATGGGTATATCCAGTTTTCCCAACATCATTTGTTAAAGAGACTCTCCTTTTCCCATTGTGTGGTTGGTATTGGTACCTTTGTCAAAGATCATTTGACCACATATGTAGCGTTTATTTCTAGGCTCTCTGTTCTTTTCCATTGTTCTATAAGTCTTTCTTTATACAATTGTCACACTGTTTTAATCACCACAGCTTTGTAATATGTTTTGAAATCAAGAAGTATGAGGCCTCTAACTTTGTTCTTCCTTTTAAAGATTATTTTGGCTATTCAGGTTCTTTTGAAATTCCATATGAATTTTAGAATTTTTTTTCTATTTCTGCAAAAAATGTCATTGGGATTTTGATAGGTTTGCATTGAATCTGTAGATTGCTTTGGGTGTTGCAGACATTTTAATAATGGTAAGTCTTCCAATTCTTGAACATGTAATGTTTTACCATTTATTTGTGCCTTTAATTTCTCTTAGGATTGTTTTATAGTTTTCAGTATACATGTCTTTTCACCTTCTTGCTTATATTTATTCCAGAATATTTTACTCTTTTTGATACTGTTGTAAAGTTTACACCTATAAGCTTCCATCTTATTACTGCCTTTGCTGCATCACATAAATTTGGTGCATTATATTTTCATTGGTTTTTCTGTATTTTCTAAATAACCTTGTCATTTCTTCTTTGATCATTGATTGTTCGAGTATCTTGTTTAATTTCAACACATTTGTGAATTTTTCAGCTTCACTTCTGCTAGATTTCTAGTTTATTTCCATTGTGGTTGGAAAAGATACTTTGTGTGAGTTCAATCTTCTCAAATTTGTTAACAATTTTTTTGTAGCCTATCATGTGGTCTATCCTGGAGAATGTTCTGTGTGTGCTTGAGGTGAACTTGTATTCTATTTTTGTTTGGTGGAGTATCCTGTATATGTCTGTTAGATCACTTGGTCTATAGTGTTGTTCAAGTCCTCTGTGTCTTTATTGATTTTTCTATCTTACTGGTCTATCCATTATTGAAATTGGGATATTGAAGTATTCTACTATTACTATGTTGCTGTTTATTTCTTCATTCAGAACTGTCAGTGTTTGCTTAATATATTTGGGAGTTCTGACATTAGATACTTATATATTTATAATTTTCATATATCCCTGCATAACCAATACAGTATGGAAGGGGAAGAACAAAGCTGGACGGCTGAGACTAACTGACTCCAAGACTTACTATAAAGATACAGTAATCAAGATGGTGTAGACAAATAGATCAAAGATACAAATAGAGAGCCCAGGAACAGACCCATGTAAATGTAGACAACTGATCCCTGACAAAGGAACAAAGGCAATACAATGGAGCAAAAATAGTCTTTGAAACAAATGTTGCTGGAACAACTGGACAGCCACGTGCCAAAAAATGAATCTAGAGTCAGACTTCATATGCTTCATAAAAATTAACACAGAGTGGTTTATAGACCTAAATGTAAAATGCAAAGCTATAATACTCCTAGAAAATAACGTAGGAGGAAACCTAAATGACCTTGAGTATGACGAAGACATTTCAGATACAACACCACAGTCATGATCCATGAAAAAAATTGATGAGCTTGACTTTATTAAAATTAAAAATTTCTACTCTCCAAAAGACAATGTCACGAGCTAGAGAGGATAAGCCACAGACTGGGAGAAAAAAATTGCAGAAGAAACACTACCCAAAATATATAAAGAATATTTAAAACTCAACAAGAAGAAAACAAACAACCCAATTAAAAATGAGCCAGTCTTTAACAGACACCATACTGAAGAAGATATACAGATGGTAAAGAAACATATGAAAAGACGCTCCTTGTCTTATATCATTGGAGAGATGCCCATCGAAACAACAGTAAGATACCAGTCCACACCTATTAGAATGGTCAACACTGACAACACCAAATGCCAGTGAGGACGTGGCACAACAAGAGCTCTCGTTTGTTGGTGGTGGGAACACAAAATGGTGCAGCCACTTTCGAAGACAACTTGACTGTTTCTTACAAAACTAAACATACTCTTACCATTCAATCTAGTAATCACACTTTTCTGTATGTACCCAGATAAATTGATAAGTCACATCCACACAAAAACCTACACACAGATATTTATAGCAGCTTTATTCGCAATTGCCAAAACCTGGAATGTCCTTCAGTATGTGAATGGATAAATAAACTCTGGTAAATCCAGACGATGGAATATTAATCATCACTAAAAAGAAATAAACTCTGAAGCCATGAAAGATGTGGAAGAACCTTAAATGCGTATTACTAAGTGAAAGAAGCCAATGAGAAAAAGCTACATACTGTACGATAGTAAAAACAATGAGAAGTTTCCAGGCATTTGGTGGGGAAGGGGATCAGGAAGGCTAAATAGGCAGAACAAAGAGGATTTTTAGGCCAGTACAGATACTCTGTATGAAACCATGTTGATGGATATACGTCATTATACGTTTTCCCAAACCCATAGAATATACGACACCAAGAGCAAACCCTAGTGTAAACGATGGACTCTAGGTGATAATGATGTGTCAGTGTAGATTCGTCATTGTAACGAATGTGTAACACCTTGGTGATAGTGGGGAGGAGCTATATACGTGTGTGGGGTTAGGGATATATGGGAAATCTCTGTGCCTTCACCTATATTCTATCGTACACCCCAAACTGCTTTTAAAATAGTCTTAAAAAACAAGCCACCCTTTCCTGTCTCGATAGACTGACTTTGTACAGGTAAAGACTTTCACCAATCAGTCCAGATAGAGATAGATTCTGGGGACCTCTGAAACCTACTGGGGATATATCATCTCTGGGTCCATTTATAATTGCCCAGTTAAAAGAGGTTTGCCTGTTTCTTCTCTGAGGTCCATAATTTCTTCCTCCTGGTGTCTGTCTGCAGTGCTACAGTCTCTTCTATGTCGTTACTTGTGGTGGTACTTACCTTACTCCGAGTCGGATGAGATGGAAACCAGCCTCTGGGGTAGCTCTGCCACAAAATCCTGAACGTTAGATACATAGCACCTTTTTCTCCTAAGGAAGAAGCTGTGAGTTACGAGTTTTCTCCTGATCACAGAGTGTGGTGCTGGGGATGGGGGACCCGCGTGAGTAACATGCTGTGCATCTTCCCACCTGCTTTATTGTACCTCTCCTAGCCTCGCGCTCACCTGCTAAGAGGCTCTGCAACCTCTTCAGTGCATTCTGCAGTTCTCACAATGATGACATTGTCTGCATATTGTTGTTAAATTGGCGATTCCCTGGAATCAGGAATGAGTGCCTGGAGCCTCCTTCCTATTCTGCCATCTTGTTAAGATCACTCAAATGTGTTTTAAAAATAATGACTTTGTTCATACGTTTTACTACTTTTTGTATTCTTTTCTGTAAAACCTGCTGAGCCTTTTGTCATTTAGGATGCTGTAAAGAAATCAGAACTCATTCTGTATATTCCAGCAGAAAATGATTTAATCCAGGAATTAGATGATTATAAATTATGGAGTTTTAAAACCACCTCTCTGAATGATCTGGAGTCAGGTGGCCACAGCTAGATTGCTGAGTTCCAAATGACATCTTCATAGCAGAGATGACAGATATTTTTCCACCTCCACTATCACTGAAACTGCTTTTCCATATCCAGAAAACCTGGTGACTCAGCACTGCAACACTGAAACTGACCAGTTTCTAATCTCCCATGTCTCCAAAAATAAGAAAATATTTCCACTCACTCGTACTTCGCAAACGTCATTAAGTGTTTTCAGTTGAAATAATTCACTCACAGAATCTTAGCTGCAGGAAGCTCCTGAAATTTTCATTTGTACCTTTTCACCTTCACTGTTCACAAATGGACACCAAATCAAGTGAAAATAGAGACTGCGTTCCAACTGGCCACAAATGCCACAGCCCACCCTTTGGGGTACTTGGTATTGAAACACATCCTCGCACTCAAAAGGACAAAAATAATGTGCTTATAACAAAATAATGAAAAATTCCTCTTACATGCACGATTTCACTCCTCTCCCCGAAAGGAAGTATTTGATGACCAACAGTCATTCTCTTCTTCCCTAGATGCTCTTTCTCCTCTAGTTTAGTCATAATCCAATCTTGAACTACATCTCAAGTAATAAATAGAAAGTTGACTAGCAAAAACGTCAGCTTAAAGTAACAGAGACTGTTCAGTGTTCTGCTTATGCCTAAGATGTACAAAACTGTAAAGAGAGTCGCTTCAATTTAACAAGAAGAAAAAGCTGGTAAATGAAAAGAAAAGAAAAACCAAACAAAAACAACTTCTTTGAACTCGTCAGAAAGTTGAAGTCCCAGGACAACCAGATAGCATAAAAGGTGATAGAGCAAGGCAACTCAAAATGATGGGATAAGGACATGGGAGCACCTGTGCCAGGGAATATGCAGCAATGCTGGGGGATTCTCAACTGCTAAGAAGAATTCACTGAAACTGTTTAGTATTTAGCTAAAAATTTAGTGTGGGCTAGCAGGCAGTTCACAGCCCCTGCAGCCACAGATATGAGTAGTTTTACCAACCCCCAAAACTGTTCTTCATAGCTCTCCGCTGGATTTCATGACAATAAGGTAGGTATGAAGATACAGAAAAGTCATGTTGATTACCTTTCTTTCATTCAGTCACCCAACAGGTATTTATTTGTTACAGGCACTGTTGTAAATGGTGATGATCCAGCAGGTCATAAAACAGACACAGCCCTACTTTTCTTAACTTATATAATAATAATGAACAAATGATAACATTAAAATTAAGGCAGCTTTAAATTGATGCTATTTATTCTGTGGTCATGAGAAAGCTGTTGAAATAAAGTAAGGAAGTTTAAAATGTAATTTGAATGCTGAACAAGGATATAATAAATTTCTTACATTTTATGAGTTAACCAAAATTAAGGTGTGATTTATAAAATTTCATAAAATATGTCTTATATATATAATTTCAAATAAATGTAATTCCATATAAAATAGTTATATTATTCCTTTTTTAAAATGTAACATTAAGGTAGAATTATTTAGGTAGATACATGATCCAAAATACATTTTTTTCTTTCTCTTTCTTGATTACATATACATACACACACACATACACACACACACACACACACACACACACACACACTTTCTTTCATTTCAATCCCTACCTCTTTCCCTTTCCTTCATATATTAATTACATTTTATTATCAAGGAGCTCTAGCATCCTTTGACATTCATATCATCTTATGGAAACTGTTACCTGAAATGTAGACTTAATAATTTATAATTCATTTCATTTCTAAGAACAATTCATTTGTTCTCCGTGCCAAATATATAATTAAGAATTGTTTTCTGTGAACACAAGTGCAATTTTAAGAGGCCTATTGTTTGCTGAGTGGTGGAGTTATTAACCCTGCAAATCATGTTCCATCCCAGGCATTCCAAAGCTGACAAGCGCAATCTATATGTATAAATGTAAAATGGGTAGACCACATCGAATTTAATGACACTCTATTTTACCATTTGAATAGAGTTACAAGGAAACAACATAAATTATTGTTATAGTTACTTATTTATTTGCCTTGAAATACTTTGACCAGCATCAAACATCTTTAGGTAATCAATTTATCAAGGGTTCTATATGAAAAAGAGAATTTAAGATCATTTAATGAGTTAAATATACAATTAACCTCAGAAGCATTACCTAATCTTTCTAATCTCCAGAATATATTCAAAACATTTTACTTCACTATTTTATGTTTAACATATCTTTCCGATTAGAGATCAAAATTTAGCATTTAGGCCTGTAATCTTCATATATTTCAGGTCTGTATTTGATACTACTGATGAATGATATTAATTCAAAAGTGGCTTAAAAGATCAAAACGTGTAAAACCCCACTTGAGTTTAGTTATATGACGTATAGCTTTTGTGGGAATAGGGATGTTGTATTAGAAGGAGAAGAAATCCAACCATATCAATTATAAAGATAAAAGTATACATGAAAAAGTTTTCAGAGTGTTTCATATATAATCTCCATGACCGTGAGCCCTAGTAGGTTTTGTTCATCATTGCATCCCCAAGTGTTTGTGTGAAATTTGCCCAATAATTATTTTGTAATGAAATGGTAATGAAGAAAAAATATAAATATTTATAGCCATGGCAAAAATGCTTTCTGCCTCAAGAGTTATGCCATTTCTGTTTTGAGAGGAAAGGACAGGAAATGGGGAAAACAAATACTGAAGACCCCGTATGTCCTTCGCAAATATTTTTCTCATTCAGTATTCACATCAACATTGTGTGGAAGTTGTTGCCTTTATTTTCCAAGAAAATGAGGCAAACAGTATTGAAACAATGTAACCAAGATTGTAGTTAAGAAAAACAATTAGTCTGAACATATTTGCCAGGGGAATTTGTTCCATTCTCTCTTAGAACTTAAGCCAAGGCTACATTCACAGAACTAGCAAAGAGGGCATAGTCAATTTGGTCATGCTAGCCATTCCAGTTATCCACAACTGTCATTGAATTAAGTATGCAGTCATCTGTTAATGAGAAAATTACTTAAAACTTTAATCATATGTATTTAATTTTATATATATATATATATATATATATATATATATATAGTATTAATCTTGAAGAGTTAAGTTTATTTGCAGAGACTATGATCTTTGTTTCTGACTGGCTAGGATTCATAGGTTCTTGCAAGAGTCACCCAACACAATTTTCTACGAAGTTAAAACCATGGGATACTCTAGCCAATTGCATTCACTTAATTCCCAGCAAAGACTTCTAATGTGATTTTTTTCCTATCTCTGTACCTAAAGAAGAGAGATAAAAACAGTGTATCATGAAAATTAAAGGTTAACTGGTAACCTGGTCTCTCCCTCTCTTTCCCATCCGGATCCTGATATGATCCTTGAAAATACTTGAGAGTAAAGCAAGCCTCCCAGTTAGAAGAAAACAACACCGTCTCAAACTTTTTCCCTTCGAATTCCTTTAGTCTTTTTCTGGAAAGTACCACTCTGTAGTACAGAGAAGATATATTGTTCGTCTCATGACCAACAGTGCATGAGAATGCCCAGTTCTCTTGTCAGTTTTTACTCTTTCATCCCATTCTAGGTAGGAGACTGGGCTACAGACTGAAAACATGGGGTCATTTTATAATCCTTATGTGGTGCAGTTCAAATGATATGTGTGTAATTTTCCATGCAGATTAGATCTTCTTTGATTATAATCAAGTCACTGAAACCAGTCAATGCTCTGAACCCTTCTATCCAATCCTAATAATCCAGGAAGAAAATGCTGTATGTATAGGTAATTTTATCTTGATATTACAGATGTAAATCTGAGACACTCCTATTTCAATATATAATGCTGGGAATTCCATTTCATCAAAAAGGGACACCACCAGAATGGTGAAAAATAAAGGTGTTCTATCCTTAGGTAACATTTTAGGAATAACTGATGACCTTATGACATATCTAGGAAAGTGATGTAGCAAGATTACTATATTGGCCCATTTCAAGGCTAAAATAACTGCTGCTCTGGCCCATTTTACGCTTAGATTTGCTTGGTTTTGAGAATGTCATTTTAAAAATCATTATGTTAATAATAACTCTCAAATACTAAGGACTTACACTGTGTAAGACTCTGGGCATAGAGCTTCAAGTTTATTGTTACATTTAATCCTTAGAACAATCACTTTTATTTTGTATTATAGTTTCCATTTTATAGCCAAAGAAACCGAAGAACAACGACAAAAACAATGTCACATAACTGGCTTAATACAACCTATTTAGTAAATGGTAGTTAGAAATTGATTCATTTTCTTGATTGACTCACTATTACAACCCTTGTACATGTGCTACAGTTGAAATTATTTTCAGTGTGTTGATACATATAATACTAGAATAAAATTATTTTAAATTTCTAAATCCTAAATTTAAGAAAGTCTATTGAAAATATTTGTTTAATGAAATATATTATTAAAATTTATATTGATTTTAAATTTCAAAGCCCTCTATTTTAAGTGATGCCAAATTTTTTAAATGTAGATAACAAATTGATATACAAATATATTTTCACATCACACCTATCATTATAATTACTTTAATTGGTAAGTTCTATCATCCTAGTGTATATTACTTTCTTCTGTAAAAGACAAATTGCATACGTCTGTTTTTTTGTGTCTGCTTAACAGTATTTTTAATAATATCACTATTCATTTAATGGAAGATGTTTAGACAAATTTGCTTTAGCTTAGGTAATACAATTATCTAATATTTTCTCTCTACTCAATATTTTATAATATTAGTAAACTAAAATGAATCAGTGTTTCATCCATCTAAATTTATCTATTTAAATTTATTGAAAACTATAAATCTATTATTATTATAAATATATATGTAGAAATAAGAAATAAATATATGAATGTGTTATATATAAATATAAATACACAGTAGTCTCCCCTCATCTGCAGTTTCGTTTTCCACAGATTTAGTTACTGTGGTTGGAAAACATTAAACGGATAATTCCAGAAATAAACAATTCATAAATTTTAAATTGTACACCGTTCTAAGTAGCATGATGAAATCTCATGACATAAACTCCATCCTGCCCTGGACTTGAGTCCTCTTTTGTCCAGAGTAGCCCAGCTGTAGGAGCCACCCTCTGGTTAGTCACTAGGCAGCTATCTTAGGTATCAGGTCACCTGTTAAGGTATCGCAGTGCTCACGTTCAGGTGACCCTTACCTTATTTAATAGTGGCCCCAAAGCACAAGAGAAGTGATGCTGGCAATTCAGATATGCCAAAGAGAAGCCATGAAGTGCTTCCTCTATGTGAAAAAGTGAAAGTTCTTGATTTAATAAGGAAAGAAAAAAAATCATATGCCAAAGTTGCTAAGATCTAAGGTAAAAACAAACCTTCTGTTATTGAAATTGTTGAGAAGGAAAAAGAAATTTGTGCTAGTTTTACTGTTGCACTTCAAACTTCAAAAGTTTATACCACAGTGCCTGTGATTAGTGCTTAGTTAAGATGGAAAAGGCATTAAATTTGTACAATAAGATATTTTGAGAGAGACCACATTCAATTAGCTTTTATTACCTAAATTGTTATAATTTTTTTTCTATTTTTATTAGTTATTGTGTTTAATCTCTTACTGTGCCTAATTTATAAATTAAATTTTATCATAGGTATGTATGTACATTAAAAGGCATCGTGGGGCTTCCCTGGTGGCGCAGTGGTTGAGAGTCCGCCTGCCGATGTAGGGTACGCAGGTTCGTGCCCCGGTCTGGGAGGGTCCCACGTGCTGTAGAGCAGCTGGGCCCGTGAGCCATGGCCGCTGAGCCTGCGCGTCTGGAGCCTGTGCTCTGCAATGGGAGAGGCCACAACAGTGGGAGGCCCGCATACCGCAAAAAAAAAAAAAAAGGCATCGTGTGTGTGTGTGTGTGTGTGTGTGTGTGAGAGACAGAAAGTTAACTGGAATAACTATTAATAGGTTCTAGGAAAAAACCTGAACTTTTATCTTCTTATGCTGATGACCACTCAATGATGTGATGTGTCAGTAACAAGCACTCTTGTTGCTTGATTGACAAAAAAAGTAATGCAGGTGTACAAGTGCATTGTGTGTGCATGTATGAGCATAATTCCTCAACTATTGAAATAAGACAAAAATATTTTCCCACCATTAATTTTAGAGTTACGCTTTTAATTAATGTGATGATTTTGAATTATTTTGACATCCTTCTTTACAACAAGTATCACATATAAATAATTCTGGATAGGTTTCCTTGTTCTCATTAAAAAAAACAAAGGAGGGCTTCCCTATACTATTATGTAATTTACTGACTTTATTCAAACATCATCAATTAACCCAATACTATTCTTTTTTTTGAAATTAATTTTTATTGGAGTATAGTTCCTTTACAATGTTGTGTTAGTTTCTACTGTACAGCAAAATGTATCAGCTATACATATACATATATTACCTCTTTTTGGATTTCCTTCCCATTTAGGTTACCATAGTGCATTAAGTAGAGCTCCCTGTGCTATACAGTATGTTCTCATTAGTTATCTATTTTATACATAATATCAATAGTGTATATGTGTCCATCACAATCTCCCAATTCCTCCCCTCTCCCTTTCCCCCTTGGTATCCATATGTTTGTTCTCTATATCTGTGTGTCTATTTCTGCTTCGCAGATAAGGTCATCTGTTCCATTTTTCTAGATTCCACATATATGCGTTAATATATGTTATTTATTTTTCTCTTTCTGACTTACTTCACTCTGTATGACAGTCTCTAGGTCCATCCACATCTCTACAAATGATCCAGTTTTGTTCCTTTTTATGGCTGAGTAATATTCCATTGTATATATGTACCACATCTTCTTTATCCATTCCTCTGTTGATGGACATTTAGGTTGCTTCCACGTCCTGGATATTGTAAATAGTGCTGCTATGAACATTGGGGTGTATGTGTCTTTTTGAATTATAGTTTTTTCTGGGTATAGGCCCAGTCCAATAATATTCTTTATAGCAAAACAAATCTAACATCATGCATTACATTTATTTATCATGCCTCATATGTCTCTTTAATCTGGCAAATTTGCTGAGTGATTCTTTGTATTTCATGACTATGTTTCCTAGGAGGGCAGGCGAGCTGTTTTGTAGATCACATTCAATTTGTGTAATACTGCCACATGATTGCATTCAGGTTATGCGCTTTGGGCAGGAATACCTCAGATGTGATGCTGCATCTGTAGTGATTTATAACTGGATTCGGATGTTACTGATTAGTCCTGTTACTATTCCTGTTAACTTTGATCACTTAGTTCAGATGGTGTCTATCAGATTTCTGCACAGTGCTTTACTATTTTACCATTTTCTAGTTAATAGTTATTGTGAGGAGATATGTTGAGACAAAGTAACTATTGTTACTCTTCAAATGTCTGCCTACTATTTCAGCATCCATTGTTGTTTCTTGCCTAAATCTGTTATCGTGATGTAAAATTCCATGTGTACTTGGAAATTCTGGACTTTCTATTTTATTGCAAAGGTCTAGCTATATATCCATGTGTCAGTACCACACTTTTTAATTATAGAGGCTTCACAGTATGTTTTATTATCTGATATTTGGAGCCACCTTGCATAGATTTTTTTTTTAGTGTGTGTGTGTGTGTGTGTGTGTGTGTGTGTGTGTGTGTGTGTGTGGTGTGTGTTTTCTTGGCTATTCTTGAAAGTTTAGATATCCATATGAAGGTTTACATCAAATTTTCTAGGGCCATTAAAAGGTATGTTAACATTTATATTGGGATTACATTTAATTTATGAATTAATTTAGGGGAAACCGAGTCCTCTATTATATTGAATTATCATATCTAAGAATAAGAAATGTTTTCCTACTGGTTCAAGTCTACTTTAATGTCATTCAGAAGTGTTTTAAAATTTTACTCATACAGTAAAATTTTGCATATTTTCTGTTAAATTTACTCTTAGTTTCTTTTCTTCCTTTCTGATATTTAAATTTTTTTTCTCTCATTATATCTACTATTATTTATGTATATGGAAACTATTGATTTCCTATTAACTACTGAGAAAGCTTATAAAACCCCTCAATTAAAAATTTCAATCTTGAATATTTAAAGTTTGTCCATTGAATTTTTTAGTTTTTTCATTATTGTTTGAGCATTTACAGCTAATTTTAACATATAAACAGATTTAGTTTTCACAAACTTTCTATCTGTGTGAAGAACATTTGTAGGCATGACTATGTCAGACTATTTTCTAAAGATGTATGTATTTTGTCCTGATTTTCCCTCATAAGTTGCAAGAAGGTAGAGTGAATGCAGCGCCCTGCACTTTTGTGTTCTTACCACTGAACTCGGGTGGCCCGGTGGCTCAGTCATGCGTGACTATCCTCTTATTTGAGCCTCCTCTCTATTGAAGTATTTGGGTTGGGAATTCACTTGGGAAATTGACTTCCGCATTTTCCCCTCTTTACTTACTTCATTGAATCCTTTTATTGTTTGAGTTAATTTTATCATTGTGTATCTGGGATTTTCCAGATGCCTAAATGGATCATCTACGCATAGAGATCATTTTATTTCTTGTCATCTAATTCATATTCTAATTAGTTTTCCTACTTAATGGAGTAATAGTGGAGATAATGGACACCTTGCCTCATTTCTGATGTTAGTGGAAATGCCCATGTTTTTTCCCCAAAAGTAAGTTAGTGTATTTAGGATTAAGATACACTGCATATAATCATCGTAGGAAAGAATTATTTCTCATTCTCTTGTGCTTTTTTTTTTAATTAGAAGTGAGTATTGAAGTTCATCAAAAGCTTTTTCAGCATCTTTGGAGATATTTATATGATTTTTTCTTAAGTATTAATATAGTATATCACATTAATACAGTATTATAAATAGATTTGCTAACACTGAAACAATGTTGAATTCCTAGAATAAATTTTGCTTGATCTTAATGTATCATTTTCTTACTGTGGTACTAGATTCTATTTATTTTTGTACAGTGTATGTATATGTACTTTATGTTACAGTATATATGTCATTTTTGTTTCAGTATTTGTAAGTGATATTAGTATAATTTTTTTCCTTTTTTGTACAGTCTTTTTCAGGTTTAGGTATCAAAGTTATATTAAGGAATAATTTATGATACTTTGAGACAATATGGCCCTTGAGATTTGGTAGATTCCTTTGTGATACCACCTTGCCCTTTCACTCTTTCCTGGGGTACTTTCTTAATAACATTATTAATATCTCCGAGGAAAATTTATGAGTTGAAGCTCTCTGTTTTTAATGTGGTTATTTTGGAAAATTGAATTTCCCTAGGAAATTCTCCTATTTGCAAAAAAGAGATCATAGTTTTTGCAAATTAATTTTGTTTCCAAGGTCCTTTTCCCTTTAGAATCTTTTATTATGTTTTTGTGTATTTTCTTTGTTTTCCTTAATTACATTTGTAAGCAATATGTCTGTTTGTTAATCTGGAATAGGCACACACTTGATAGAAAGGACCCATAATCATCCAAACTTCTTGAACTTTAAGTTGAATGAAGTAAATAGCTGGGAATTTGAGAATGATTCCCTTGGAGAAGGGGTGAGTGTTTTATATGTCTAGGAAAGGGCATATGCAGATGTTTGGTGGCCAAAATGATGCACTGTGTTAGGAATTGATTACTGTGTTAAAATATCCATTTATTGGGCTTCCCTGGTGGCGCAGTGGTTGAGAGTCCGCCTGCCGATGCTAGGGAACACGGGTTCGTGACCTGGTCCGGGAAGATCCCACATGCCGCGGAGCGGCTGGGCCCGTGAGCTACGACCGCTGAGCCTGCGCGTCCGGAGCCTGTGCTCCGCAACGGGAGAGGCCACAACAGTGAGAGGCCCGCGTACCGCCCAAAAAAATCCATTTATTGTCTCTGTCTTCAGTCTTCTATAGAAATGGAAGTGTCACTGGTTTAGTCAGCATATCACCACATAAAAGAAAAACTACATTACTAAGCTCCCTTGCAACAAAATTTAGCCAAAGATTAATGGTGAGTTTATGTGCAAATTCTAGGAGGGGCCCACGAAGAAGGGAAGAGGTTTCTATGTCTTTTCTCCTTTACTTTCTACCTTCATATTGACTAGGCTTTGGATATGGTGTCTGGAGCAGCCGTTTTCTGCTCTGAAGATGATCTTGTGAATGGAGCCTATGCACAAGGGAAAACTAAAGATAACAATGTCTGGTTCTCTGATGCAATACATACCACAGCATTTGTGGAGAAATGAATGCATGTCATCCTTTTGTTTTGGGCTATTTTGAACTTTAAAAAATGAAATTGTACAGTGGATATTGTTTTGAATCTAGTTTCCTTTGCTCAAAAATATGCATACATTTGTGTAATATAACAATACTTTTCTCATTTTTAACATTTATAACCTAGTCCATTATATGAATTCCCCATAACTTATTTAGATATACTGTTGATGAGTGTTTGCTCTGTCTACTTTGCAGTTAGTGCAATGAAGATATTCTTATATTTCTCTTTTGGTAACTGTGTGTGTGTCTGTGTCTGTGTGCACTCAACTGAGTAATATATATTTATGTATAATATTAATATGATTTCCAATTTACTGCTAAAGTTCATCAAATTATTATTTCTTGAAATATTAAATTTTAAATTTCATGTCTAAAAATTCCAATATCTAGAACTTCTATGTATCTTCTCTACCTTGCTCTTTCCTCCTAATTTCCACTTATAGTATTCCCACAGTCATTTTGTATTACTTTATTTTTTAATGACAGTCCTTATATATGAAAAATTCTAAATAATTCAGAGCTTTGGTGATGTCATTTTCTATCTGAAAGGATTAACTTTTGCCTCTGGTTAACAGTTTGCAAGGAAGAGTTATCTTAATCCAGTCAGATATTGAATTTATTTGAAGCTCGGTTTCATTTATTTTAAAGCCTGATTTATTTATATCTTGCTGTTATTCTTATGCCAGAACCTTTGAATCTTCAAAGGAAAGCCTGGAGTATTTACCGTGTCTCCTTTCTGTAGTGGACCCTTAAACCAAGTTTGGTTGTTTTTTTTTTTCCTTCCAGCACTTTGAATCTCCTAAGTGTTCTGTTCTCATAGCAATTTCTTCCAAGTCAATAAAAGTCGTACCGTACGTTGAACTCTTATCTCTTGGCTTTCATTCTCATTAGCATCCTGCCACTGCAAGTCCATGGGAGTTCTCCAATGCTTCCAAACAAATTGAATTTATTTTTTATTCCCACTTTTAAAGTTTTTCTTATAAGGAAGACTGATCTGAAACAAGCTAGCCCACCATTTCTGAAAGTGAAATCTGCATCCACAGTCACCTATAAGCCAGTGTTATTTGGGTTTTCTTCATCTGAAGATGAACATAATTCCAGATAGTGCCAGCCTGATAATAGATAAAGTTTTAGAACAAATTATTTGGCAAATAACTGTTCTTATATTAAGAAACGATACTGATTTGCCTACGTCTTAGAGGCTGAAATTCTCATCTCTGGGCACCATCTACGCTGTGACCTGACATCCATATGAAAACTGGGTGTTATATCCAGAAGCACTTCATTATCACTTGGAATTAGACTGAAGCAGTTCCTGAAAACACACTTCCTATGGATCTTAATATTCCCATGTGAAGAGTTACATATAACTTAAATTTATAAATAATTGTTTAAAATGACTCTGTATTACAGAAAGTTTTGTACCACATGTCAACAAATTGATTTTTACAGCATTACAGCTGAGCCCAAGGGCATCCTTGAAGCTCAGTAATGCATGAACGTCCTCTCATTGGTCAGAACTTCAGGTAGTGTATTTCATTGGCCACTTTTCTTGAATTGGCTATGAACAGCATGAATAAAAGAGGCTTTGAGGGATATCAAATTTTACTTACATATGAGAAAGGGGAAGCACCCTAATGTTAGTTTTACTATGATTCTTGTTAAGTGTTTGCTGCTGTTGACTCTGTGAAATCACCTACTGTCTTTTAGTGATTTTTTAAGATTAAGTAGCCAGATGGATTCTGTTATTTGTAAGAACCCCTAGTAACATTGGATTAATGGTTAGTTTCTTCAAGTATTTCTCTCTCCTACATTGCTTGAATGCAGACATGGTGATAATTGAGAAAAGTTTTCGTACAACAAAGGTTTGTGAATAATACTTTTCCTGAGTCTTTAAAAAAATGACAACATATAAATAAGCATATGCCAATATAACTATCACATGTGTTTATATATGTGATTTCACATATATACTATGTTTATATTTTTTATTTGTTTAATTAATTAATTTAAAAGAAAGGAAGTAGAACATAGTTTCTAATCACTCCATCTAGAAATAAATCATAGTGGGAGACCTTTTTTCAGAAGTATAAAATTTAATTTTATGCATAATGTAAATCTTATTGTCACTCATTGTTCTTTTTTTCTATATGTGATTTTATGTGACTTTTATAGCATAACTCACTGTTTATACCTTTGTTAATTCTTTTCTAGGGGAGATGTTGGTTAGAATGAATAAAGAAAACACAATTTTAAAAGTTACTGTCATTTTTTAATAGAAATGAAATATTAAAGTTGGGTATTATTTTCATGCAAATTTCCTAAATACTAGAAGAATGTCAAAACAGTTTTCTGGGTTTTAAGTATTATTTTATTTAAGTATTATTTTAAGTATTTAAATTTAAGTATTTAAGTACTTAAGTATTTAAGTATTATTTTAAGTATTATTTTATTTAAGTATTGTTTTACTCCTTTGTTTATAGCAAGTTCATATAACTGTGCCCTTTCTTATACCATATAAGCATTGGCTAATTGTCTCAACGTAAAAAAAAAAAAACTCTTGAAATTAATAATTATTTTTCTTTATGTAAAAAAATTTTTCCTATGTTTTTGTAATATAATAGTCCCACCATAATTAAAATAATAATATGGAATATATTAATTGCTTAATGTTTAACATTGGAGCAATGTAGTCTTTATATATGATTTTGCCTTCCACTTATGTTAATTTTTCTATACTGCAACAGAACATCCTTTCTTAAATGTGTTAGGGGATACAACAAAAAGTAAAAATGTGTCATTCTCATATCTACCCTCAACTTACAGATATATTTACATAATGAATAAAATAGCGTTAACCCATGGTCAGCATGTAGTTAATGATGTATGCCATTAAGAACTTTGTTCTTAACCATTCTTTTTTTGTCTATGTTTCATATTCTTTATATTTTCCTCGATAAACATTGTGTTAATTTATACTTTTTTCTTTTAGATTTTTTTAAGTTTTCAATTTTTAAAAAGCATTTTGATTTTTTTATCTCAAAACCTAACCTTCTTAAAACTGTGAATACCTTTCATTTAGATCACCATTTTCTCGTATCTTTGATAAGTTAGTGTTTGTTAATGAATTAATGTATCTGAATAATTTTCAACAACATTGTTAGTAAATATTGTGGTATGTTGTGAGTGTATCAGAATATCTCTATTTCTTAATAGAAATTCCCAGAGCACAAAGACATGAGTGTAAGTTCCATATTATCAGGATTTATATAAATCTTGTTAATTTCTCTTTTTCTTACACAATGCCTAGCCACAATATTTGTCACATAAATTAGTTGACCAATAATTGTTTAATTACTAATTAATTGTGAAAATACATTGAAATTTTCAAACAATGGTATTTCAATCTCTTCGATAAATGTCTCTCAAATATTTCCAATGGATTGCCTTTAACAGCAAAAGATAAAACAATATTTCTTGTGTCCAGTTCAGTTCTATTCCATTTGGAAAATTCACATGAACACTCAATCTATTTTTAAAATGTATAGATTTTGATTTCTGCTTCATAATATATCTGTGTTTTATTACTGTGAAAAATCCTGTTTTCCTAGTTTATGAAATAAAAAATAAAATGGAAGTTTCTAGTATGTCAGCACACCATCACTGAGCCAGCTCCATCATGGTGCTTGTCCATGTAGACCCCTGACTCCCCTCCCCACGCCATTACCTACACTCAAAGAGGTAGAAAAGAAATTATTTCTTTCCTTTAGGATATTTCCAGAGTACTTTTGTGCAGGCTGTCTTGGTGTTTGGCACTACTCTTTTTTTTAACATGAATAAATGTGTTTATCCAATTTGCTATGTACCATGTATAACCTAAATTTGCAGGTATGAATCAGAGTATGATTATAATAAGTGCCTGTCTGCATCTTTTATGTAAATTAGAATGCTATTCATTTATAATCCTGTTAATCGTTTATAATTATACTTTTTTTAAATTCATTCCAAGTAACTTAAAATATTTACTTATATTTCGGATTAAATTAGTTGACCAGTAACTTGTGTTATTGTTCATTAAACAAGATATATTTTGTTATTATTAGGTGTGTTTCTTCATATCTTTAAGTGTTGTGAACATCTTAACTTTTTCTTAAATGGAAGAGTGGGTGATACTTGTTGTAAGAGAAGGAAAGAGAGAGAGAGAATACTTTATTTTCCAAAGTTGAATCATGTCATCTTAACACTCATTTGTCATCCCAACGGCACAAAATTCTTCAAAATGTGATTCCGGCAATAAATATATTTAGTTTTTAAAGTTTTATGTCTCTAGATTGGAAGTTCACTTAAGTAAATACATTTCTCTGTATTCATAAACTAATCGAGGAAAGGAGTGAGGCTAGAGTCTGACACAGTATCAGACATCTTGTAGTCATATGATAAAAGATTTTCTTTTAATAAACTGAAGAAATTAATTTATTTCCATAGAGGTACAAGTTCATTCTTGTGATCATTTGTCTTTGCAGAGAAAATTTAGCTGTTTTATGGCTTTAACTTATCTAATCTTCCCGATGGTTTGTTCATTTGGTCACTTGAAAATATATATTGAATGCTACAGTATGCCAGACATTTCTATTCTACAGGAGAGAAAGGTAATAAACAGAATAAATCATAGAGAACTATGAGTATTTTAGACTGAAATAAATACTAAAGACAAAATAAATTTGGAGAAAGTAAGTGATAAAGAAGGGACTCTTGAAACATGGGTAATGAGACAAATCCATTTCACCTACCTTCACAAAATAAGGTCATTTTTAAGACTTGCATGTCCTCCAAGTGGCGCATGGCCTAAACAGTAAGATGTTTGCCCGAGTTGTTTTCCAGAAACTTAGAGTCAGCTGTGTTTAGTTGGAGCTGAGATGGTTAAAACTGGATAGGACCACTGACTCTCCATGCGCATGTGCGAATGTCCCCTGGTTGACCTTTTGAACGTGCAGAGGCCTGTAGCTTAGTTATGCCTGCGCAGAACTATGATAACCACACCTTTTTCCAATCACTTTTCCCCACCCTCCGCATGCTCCCTGCACCTTGGACCGCTGCTTCTTCATTCCTCATGCCGTCAATACCCCGAGCCCCTTGCCCTCAGGGAAGCGGATTTGAGATGTGTTCTGTCTCCTTGCTTGGCTGCTGTGTGAATGAGCGCTCTCTGCTGAAGGTCTCGGCATCTCAGGGTTTTGCTGCTGCCTGTCGGGCAAGAAGAACCTGGTTGGTAACAATCTTTACTTAGAGTGTCGGGCGGGGCGGGGGGGGGGGGGGGGGGGGGAAGCTCACTTACTTAAATTACAATGAAAGGAATTGACTGAATCAACCATGTGTCTGTTGGGAGTAGAGAATTCTAGGCATTCTAAGGTCAAGAACAGAGACCCTGTGAAGGAAGTATGTTTAACAAGTTCAAGAAAAATTGATGAAACTGGACGCAGTGTAGGGAATAGGAATAAAGTCAAGTAAGTCAGGACTTCCATATCTCTTGAGGCCTTTTAGCTCATCGTGAGGAATTTGGTATTTACTCTGAATGATACGAGAAGCTGCTAGGGGGTTTTGAACAGGAAAGTGGCCTGATCTGAATTAGACTAATTTTTCTACCTTTATTGAGGTATAATTGACAAAAGTTATATACATTTAAGATGTACACATGGTATTTTGATATACATAATACACTGCGAAAAGATCAACACAATCCAGTTAATTAACGTCTCCATCACCTCACATAGTTTGCGTGTGGTGAGAACACTTAAGGTCAACTCTCTCGGCAAGTTTTGAGTATACAATATAGTTACCATGGTGTATGTTAGATTTTCAGAACTTATTCATCCTGCATAACTGATACTTTGTACCACTGGATCCACATCTCATTTCCGTACCCCAAGCCCTGGACAGCCACCTTTCTACTTCTGCTTTTATGAGTCCGACTTCTTTAGATTCCACCTATAAATGAGATCATGCAGTATTTGTCTTTTCCTATCTGGCTTCCGATTTTAAATTTAACAGTATTACTCTAACTTCTGTGTTGAAAATACATTGAAAGGAGGCAAACGGTGGAAACAAGAAGAGTTAAGCTGCTAGGGCGGTGCTCCAGGTGAAAGATGTGTAGAGGCAGAGGGAGGGGCTCTTGAGGAGGAGGCAGATCCACTGTGTCCTTTGCTCCAGTTTACACACATTTTTCTTATTCCCTAATTATACCAACCCTCCACCCACCTTGCTTATAGCAGATCATTGCCTTTCTCCGATTCTTCACACAAGAAATGTTCAACTGCTTTTCTAACAAAAGCTATCAATCAACACCCTTCTAAAAAATAAAATTTCTCCACAAAAGTTTTCTTGATTCCTCCCAAACCTATGGCCCCCCAGGGTTCAATTTTTTCTGTCCAGTATTGACTTCCCCTGGCTAACCTGCAAGATTCCCGGGAGTATGAAATTACTTCTGATCTTTATGAAAGCCCTCCAAAGAAGAAATAGATGCTCCCTCTCCCCCATGCATGATGAAATCTAAGACACAGAGTTTAAATGATGTTTCAGAAACTGCCCAATTGACAAAGTACAGAGCTGGATCTTAAAGCCAGTTCTCTTTTGCTTCAAAGCCCCGAAATTTTTCACCCTACCGCATAACCGCCTCGTGTGTAATTTATATCATCATAGGTAATAGCAGCATTTCCACTGAATAAATCCTATGCTACTTAATGCAGGAGCTCTTTGTGACTCACCTTGGAATTTCTTCCAATTGACCACTATACAAACTGAAGTTTTCTATTATATTTAATTCTCCTTTTGGAAGGGAGGTAACATCGGTGTGTAGTTTGATAACATCCGAGTAGTTTATTCTCCTCCGAAAGAACCGAAGCTGTTCTGTTTGATTCCAGTATTGCAACTGTGTGTTTACTCTAGTTAGGCTTTTTAGTCTTATAATCTTAATTTAGATGTTTTAATACTACAAAGTAATTCAAAATGTCTGAGAAGTCGATTTAACTTATAAATAAGTTAAATAATTAAAAATTACTAAATTAGCCCACTGTGTAATTTAAGCCCTTTCTCTGCTGCTTAAATTAGGATTTAAATTAGGTTTTAAGATTAGGATTAGATTTTAGGATTTGATTTAAAAATAACATAAATTTATATCAATTGTATACTGCATTGTGAAAGCTTTATGGTTAGCACCTAAATCACTATTATATTATTATCATATAATGGTGGTTATTATTATTGTGAGATTCTTTTTAAATTTAAGATTCTAGGGATTCTAATTATAAGATACAAATTTCTTCACATTTTTCACAATTTCACTAACTGAGATATATGTGAGATTGGGTGAAATATAATTAGTCAGATATTATTAGAATTGAACTTTGCAAAATGAGTAAAGATAAGAATGTTTTTCTGGAAGAATCCATACTAAAGGCACTTCCTGTGCTAGAAAAGTATTAAACAGTTTTGGGGAAATGCTAGAAGCCACCCAGGTTTTACTATAGTTACTGAGCTTTAAAATATTGTGTTCCAAAGAACATTTTTGATTTTGAATATTTTTTACCTTCAAGCATATGGTAACAGAGAACATTTTAAAAATGTGTAATAAAATAGAAATATCTTTGAGATGCGTATTAATATTTTATTTCTAATTTTATCAAATAATTACATTTAAAATGAATGTCTCCTTAAGATCATCAGATTTATGGAACATACGTATAATTCAGTGCTGAAGGAATTTATCATTAAAAGGGCAGTTCTGGTTGGTCATGCCATTTCTTTAATCTGTCTGTCCAAAATTTCATTAACTCTCATGGCTTTGAGGAAACCTTATACAAAGTTCTAAAGAGCTGAGAAAAGTTTATACTTCTTACATGTGTATAAAATTTTAAATGAGGAAGCCATAAAAGGGGTATTAGGTTTTTTTCTCTAATTTTGTCTGAAATTTCAGTCAGCTTAAGTTTGAAATATTTGCATCATTATTATTGCAGATGTCTTATAGTGATAATTATTAAAACAATATTAACCTTACTATCTAAATAACAGAAAAATGCATTTTTCCTTTAGAAGTTTGACACTTCTAGTGTTTGGAAGTGTTTAGGACCTAACAATTAACAGTCAAAAGGCCAACTGTCATCATTTTTATAACATTATTTGGTATAGTAAACTTTGGTGTCTAGAGAATTCAGTACCTCCGTTTAAACATGTTTCTCTGACCAATCAGCGCCTTTATTGTAATCCTCACAATCAATGTGATATTTATTTGTTCTCTATGTCCTATGTGCAAGGCACTGTAGAGAGTATGAGGATAAATGGAAAAATACTGGACAGTTTATTCCACATTCTTTTTTGAAATGAATTGAGCAAGAGGGTGGAGGTTAGGCCAAAGAGAAATGAGTACACATTTACAAAGTATGCTTTCAATAAAAAGAAAATGTGTTTTGAAAGACCACGTAACAAAATAGTCATAGTCGAGCAGTAAAATAAAAACAAAGGGAATTTTAGTGCAAAGAAATGCATGTAACACATACTACAAATGTCCTAAATCTGTAATGCATGACCATTAGTGCAAAACAGCTAAGCATGATCAGTTGTAGAATTCCTTGTTTAATACATGGCGGTATCCCAGTAAATCAAAAGAAGAGAAATGTTTCTGCTGAGGCTTATACATATTTTAAAAAACCTTGTAGCTAGGCCCTCATGAAAGGGCAACTTGGTGATTTAGGGAATATGGCCTCTGACATAAACAAATAAAATCACAGAGGTTTTCATATGGCTATCTGTTAAAGTATGTCTGCTTTTTATTTGTCTCTTTTAAGAGTTATCTTTTAAAAATTACCTCTTCATTCTCTCCACCCCCGGATTACCCTGATAATTACTACTCTACTTACTGTCTCTATGAATTGGATTTTTCTGAGTACCTCATATAAGTGGATTATACAATATTTATCCTTTTGGGTTTGGTTTATTTCCCTAAGCATACTGTTTTCATGATTTATCCATGCTATAGCATGTATCAAAATTTTGTTTCTTTTTAGGGCTGAATAATATTCCATCTTATGTATATACTACATTTTGTTTATCTGTTCACCCACTGTTGGGCATTTGGGTTATTTCTACCCTTGGGCTAATGTGAGTAATGCTGCTATGAACATGGTTGTACAAATATGTGTTCAAGTCCCTGCTTTCAATTCTTTGGGAATTGAAATTCCTACAAGTGAAATTTATGGATCATATGGTAATTTTATGTTTAATTTTTTGAGGCACTGCCATATGTTTTACAAAGAGGCTGCACCGTTTCACATTCTCACTAGCAGTGCACAAGCATTCCAATTTCTCTACAGCATCACTAACACTTATAAATTTTTATTACTTTTTTCTTAACAGTTCTCATCCTAATGGGTATAGAGTAGAATCTTACTGTGGTTTTGATTTGTATTTCTCTAATGATTAGTGACGTTGAGCATCTGTTCTTGAGCCATTTGTATATCTTTTTGGAAGAAATGTCTATTTAAGTCCTTGGCCCATTTGTTTTTCTTGTAAAGACATTTTTTAGAGCAGTTATAGGTTTACAAAAAAATTGAGTGGAAAGCACAGACACTTCCCATATACCTCCTTCTCCCATTATTTATTTTTTTAATTGAAGTATAGCTGATTTACAATGTTGTGTTAATTTCTTCTGTTCAACAAAGTGACTCAGTTATACACACACATACACACACACACGTATGTAAATGTATTCTCTTTCATATTCTTTTTCATTATGATTTGTACAGGATATCAAATATAGTTCTCTGTGCTGTACAGTAGGACCTTGTTTTTTATCCATCGTATATACAATAGTTTGCCTCTGCTAATCCCAAACCCCCAATCCATCCCTCCCTTACCCCCCTTCTCCCTTGGCAACCACAAATCTGTTCTCTATATCTGTGAGTCTGTTTTTGTTTCATAGATATGTTGATTTGTATGTTATTTTAGATTCCACGTAAAAGTGATATCATAAATTTGTCTTTCTCTTTCTGACTTACTTCACTTAGTATGATAGTTTCTACGTCCATGCATGTTGCTTCAAATGACATTATTTCATTCTTTTTGATGGCTGAATAATAGTCCATTGTGAGTGTGTGTGTATATATATATGTGTGTGTATATATATATATATATATATAGATATATAGATATATAGATATATATATATCTCTCACATCTTTATCTGTTCATCTGACCATGAACATTTAGGTTGTTTCCATGTCTTGCCTATTGTAAATAGTGCTGCTATGAACATAGGGATGCATATATCTTTTCAAATTATAGTTTTGTCTGTGTATATATGCCCAGGAGTGGGATTGCTGGATCACAGGCAACTCTATTTTTAGTTTTTTGAGGAAGCTCCATACTGTTTTCCATACTGGCTACACTAATTTACGTTCCCACCAACAGTGTAGAAGGATTCCCCTTTCTCCACACCCTCTCCAGCATTTGTTATTTGTACAGTTTTTCATGATGGCCATTCTGACCAGTGTGAGATGGTACCTCATTGTAGTTTTGATTTGCATTTCTCTAATAATTAGCAACGTTGAGCATCTTTTAATGTGCCTATTGGCCATCTGTATGTCTTCTTTGGAGAAATGTATATTTAGGTCTTCTTCCAACTTTTTTGATTGGGTATTTTTGTTGTTGTTGAGTTGTATGAGCTGTTTGTATATTTTGCAAATTAAACCCTTGTCATTTGCATCATTTGCAAATATTTTCTCCCATTCCATTGATTGTCTTTTCGTTTTGGTTATGGTTTCCCTTGATGTGCAAAAGCTTGTAAGTTTGATTAGGTCCCATTTTTTTGTTTGTTTGTTTTTATTTCTATTGCTTTGGGAGGCTGACCTAAGAAAACATTGGTAGATAGATTTATGTCAGAGAGTGTTTTGCCTATGCTCTCTTCTAGGAGTTTTATGGTGTCATATCTTAGGTTTAAGTCTTTAAAGCCATTCTGAGATTTTTGTGTGCATGGTGTGAGGTTCTAAGTTTATTGATTTACGTGCAGCTGTCCAACTTTCCCAGTAGCACTTGCTGAAAAGGCTGTTATTTTCCCATTTTATATTCTTGCCCCCCTTATCGAAGATTAATTGCCCATAGGTGTGGGGTTCTTTTTCTGGGCTCATTATTTTATTTCATTGATCTGTATGTATTTTTTTTTCCTATACCACACTGTTTTGATTACTGTAGCTTTGTAGTATTGTCTGAAATTTGGGAGGATTATGCCTCCTGCTTTGTCTTTTTCCTCAGAATTGCTTTCTCCTGCCCCCATTATTAACATCTGCCACCAGAGTGGTACATTTATTATAATTGTTGAGCCCACATTGACACAGTGTCCAGAGTTGTGTTCACTCTTGGTGTTGTACATTCTTTGGGTTTGGACAAATGTATAATGCTATATATCCATCATTATATTATCATACACAGTATTTTCACTGCCCTAAAAATCCTCTGTGCTCTATTCATCTCTCTCCCCACTTACCCCAATCCCTGGCTACCACTGATTTTTTTTACTGTCTCCATAGTTTTACCTTTTCCAGAATGTCATATAGTTGGAATCATTTAGAATATAGCCTTTTCTGCTTTGCTTCTTCCACTTAATAATATGAATTTAAGTTTCCTCCATGTCTTTTTATGTCTTGATAGCTTCTTTTTTGTGCTGAGTAATATTCCATTGTGTGGATATACCAAAGTTTATTTACCCATTCACTGACTGGAGGACATCTTGGTTGCTTCCAAGTTTTGGCAATTAGGAATAAATCTGCTATAAACATCTTTGTGTGGGTTTTTGTGTGGACGTAAGTTCTCAACTCCTTTGGGTAAATACCAAGGAGTGTAATTGCTGGATCACATGACAAGTGTGCTTAGTTTTGTAAGAAACTGCTGATTAGTCCTCCAAAGTGACTATACCATGTGCATTCTCATCAGTATTGAATGAGAGTTCCTATTACTCTACATCCGTGCCAGCAGTTGGTGTTGTTAGTGTTCTGAATTTTGGCCATTTTAATATGTGTGTAGTGGTATCTCATTGTTGTTTTAATTTTAGCATTACCCTGATGACACAAGATGTGGAGTGTCTTTTCATATGCTTATTTGCCATTTGTGTATCTTCTGTGGTAGGGTGTCTGAGGTCTTTGACCCTTTTTAAAATCAGGTTTTTTACTTACTGTTGAGTTTTAAGAGTTTTTGTATATTTTCGATAACAGTCCTTTGTCAGATATTTATTTTGCAAGTATTTTCTCCCAGTCTGTGGCTTTTCTTGTAATTCTCTTGATATTGTCTTTAACAGAGCAGAAGTTTTTTTATTTTAATGAAGTCCAGCTTATCAGTTATTTATTTCATGGATTGTGTCTTTAACATTGTAAAAAGGCATACCATACCCAAGGTCATCTAGGTTTTCTTCTATGTTATCTTCTAGTAGTTTTATAGTTTTACATTTATAGTTTTGCGTTTTACCTTTAGATCTGTGATCTGTTTTGAGTTAATTTTTGCGAAGAGGTAATACTTCTGTCTAGATTCTTTATTATTTTTCTTTCGCAAGTGGATTTCCAGTTATTCCAGCACCATTTATTGAAGAGATTATCCTTGGCCTATTTTTTTTAAACCAAGTTGTAAGTTTTGTTGTTGTTGAATTGTTGAATCTTTATATATTCTGGATATTAACCCCTTACTAGATATATGATTTGCAGATATTTTCTCTCATTCTGTAGGTTACTTTTCACTTTTTTGATTGTGTCCTTAGCACAAAAGTTTCCCATTTTAATGAATTTCAATTTACCTATTTTTCATTTTGTTTTCTGTGCCTTCAGTGACATATCCAAGAAATCATGGACAAATGCAATGACATGAAGCTTTCCCTCTTCTAAGCCCTTATGTTTAAGTTTTGATCTATTTTCATTTAAGTTTTGTGTATGGTGTAAGGTAAAAGTTCAGTTTTATTCTTTTGCACGTAGATAGCACATTCCCAACACCATTTATTGAAAACACTATTATTTCCCCATTGAATAGTCTTGGCACCCTTGTCAAACATCATTTGACCATATATGTGAGGCTTATATCTGGGCTGTCTGTTGTCTTTGACTGGTCTCTATGTCTCTCTTTTTGCCAACACCATATTGTTTTGATTACTGTAGCTTTGTAGTAAGTCTTGAAATCAGGAAATGTGAGACCAACAACTTCATTTTCTTTTCCAAGATTATTTTATCTATATGGAGTTTCATGAAATTATATATGAATTTTATAATAAAAGTCTCAACTTATCAACTTGTACATTTAAAAATCATATAATTTATTGAGAATGGTTTATTGTATGGTCTTTCCGGGAGACTGTGGCATGTGCATCTGAAAAGAATGTGTATTCTACCAGAGGGGTATGCTATAGATGTCTGCTAAGTATAGCTTGTTCAGAGTGTCATTCAAATCTTCTATTTTCTTATTAATGTTCTATAATATGATAAATGTACTGTGTTTATGCCTCTTATTGTTGAATTATCTATCTCCCCTTTTAAAACTTTCAGTTTTACTTCATGTATTTTGGTACTCTATTTTTATGTGCCTATATTTTTAAAATTGTTAAATTTTGATGGTAAATTGACCCATTTATCATTATCAAATAACATTTTGTTTCATTTATGGTTTATTTTGTGTGATAAAATAGCCACTGCAGTTCTTTTATGACTGTACTGTGCATTAGTTATATTTCTTCCATTCTTTACTTTTTACTTGTTTCTCCTATACACCAGGGGTCCCCACACCCTGGGCCATGGACTGGTACCAGTCTGTGGCCTGATAGGAACCGGGCCGTACAGCAGGAGGTGAGCGGTGGGCGAGTGAGCAAAGCTTCATCTGTATTTACAGCCACTCCCCATCACTCTCATTGCCACCTGAGCTCCACCTCGTGTCAGAGGAGTGGCAGCATTGGATTCTCATAGGAGTATGAACCTTACTGTGAACTGCACATGCAAGGGATCTAGGTTGCGTGCTCCTTATGAGAATCTAATGCCTGATGATCTGAGGTGGAGCTGAGGCGGTGATGCTAGTGCTGGGGAGCAGCTGCAAATACAGATTATCATTAGCAGAGAGGTTTGACTGCACAGAGACCATAATAAATCAATTGCTTGCAGACTCATATCAAAACCCTATCAGTGAGTGGCAAGTGAAAACAAGCTCAGGGCTCCCACTGATTCTGCATTATGGTGAGTTGTATAATGATTTTATTATATATTGCAATGTAATAATAATAGAAATAAAGCGCACAATAAATGTAATGTACTTGAATCATCCCGAAACCATCCCCCTGCCCTGGTCTGTGGAAAAATCATCTTCCACGAAACCAGTTCCTGGTACTAAAAAGTTTGGGGACCACTGCTATAGACAGTACAGATTTGGATGTGAATTTTCCAATAGATAAACTTTGCTTTTTATTTAGATTGTTCAATCCATTCGATTTTAATATTATTATTGATATTGTTGATTTAACATCTGCTGTTTTGCTTTTTGTCTCCTACACATGGTGCCTTTTTGTTTCTCCATTCCTCCTTTAGTACCTGTTTTTATTAACTGGGTGTTTTCTAGTGTAACATTTTAATTCCTTTAAGAGTTTAACAATTTTTTAAAAAATTTTCCGCTTTTTAAAAATTTTACCAGTTGAGTTTTGAGAAACAGCACTTCAATAGCAGGTTTTTAGATGATACCACTGCATATTAACCTGTTGTTCAGGCACAAAATCCCAATGATGTAGCACAGAAATATTTCTAGTCATGTGTTACTCATATCTGATATCTTCTCTTTATATATATTAATACATATTAATGTTTAACCTTAGATTGTTTAAGGTTATAAATAAGCGGGCTATGTCTTTTATTAATGTCTTATCTTGCTAGTTCCTATATATCCTAGAAGAAAAACAATACACTACAAATTGACTTTTTTCTTTCACCATAGTGGCATTTTCTAGAACAAAGTATAAATCTCACTTTAAACCATGAGCATGACCACAGTGGAAAGGATGTGGTCAATGCCTGTTTGTTGCTGCACTTAAAAAGATCAAATTAATGAATGAAATTATTTTCAAATTAATAAATAAATTCATAAGGAATTGCTATCATAAAATTTTATATTATATGGAATTATGTAATTTGTTTACCTTTGTAAACAAAACTGTCACAAAAATAACTTCTTAAAGAGCTCCAAGAACTTTACTCTGCAAAAGTAGTATGCTCCCATTTCTGTAGATACCACTGTACATCTTCTTAGATTTTCCCTGCTTGAATTATTGAAAGGTAATTCCATGCACTCAAAACACCTTTATTTTCTTTATGAGATCATGATGTCTCCTAATCTATTTATGTAGCTTCCAGAAGCATCTATTGCTAGCTACTCTTTTATTTCAAGATTTAGTAGTTTATTTTTCTGTTATATAAGTGACCTTTCCACCTACTGATTTCCAGGACAAGAATATGTATAATTATGGCGACCTGGTCTGCTAAAACGCCATTTTGACCAACTGTGAATTAATTTTATCGGTATCCTTTGGGAAAATGAAACTCAGCTTGTTTTGGATTATCCACATTAACATGAAATACCCAAGTATGTGTCAAAAGAATAAAATTAATCCACAGATGATTGTTAAGTCAAACCCAATATATAACATCTGTCATCATTACTGATATTTACAGTAATTGCTTCCGGACTTCAAGGTTTGTGCTGCAGTGTTAAAGGAAATTTTATTTGAGCAACTGAGTTACTAAAGTATCTTATGATTATAAGTAATAAAAATCCACAGAGGCTAGTTTAAGCAACAGAAGGTTGGGGGGGGGACATTTACTATATCTCAAATACTTTTCTTTATAAGCAAAAAATATACAAACAGTAGCTTAAATGAAGAGAAATGGTTATTATAAGGTTATAGAAGTGGTTCATGGAATGCAAAGGCAGGGATGGATCTAGAACTCAGATTAGACTAAAATTAAGTACTGGTGTGATTCAGAGTAGTGCTTTTCAAACTTTAAGGTGCATACACAGTGCCAGGAAGATATAAACTCATATGTCAAGACTTGAATGCTCATAATCACTGTAGGTTTATTTCTGATAGCCAAAAACTAGAAAAAAAGCAAATGCTCATCAACAAAGGAAGGGATAATCAATATTACTCAGCCATTAAAATGAATGAGACAAGATGAGACAAAAATGTTAGATAAAAAGAGTACATTCTCCATGATTCCATTTATATAAAATTCTAGAAAATGCAAACTGACCATAGGAAGCAAATCAGTGACTTTCCAGGCATGTGAGGGGGCAGGGAGATAGGGGCTAGGGAAACTTTGATGGTGATGTAAATGTTCATTACTCATATTGTGTTAATAGTTTCACAGGTATAGGCATTTGTTAAAACATATCAAAGTTTCATTTATTACCTGTCAATTACATCACAATTAAGTATTTTAAAAAATAAAAGAGTATTCACAGTAGGCACAACATGGTGAAACTAAAAAAACCCTGCCCATGGATAGGAGAGAAAAATCTTCAAATCAGTCGGGAAGAAAGATTATATTTAGAACAGCAGTAGTTAGGTTGGTAGCTGATTTTGAAATATCAACATTGAAAGGAAGAAGATACAGGGGTAACATCTCCTATTGTCTGGCAGAGGGTAAGGGAGAAGTGGGAGACTTGCCGAGGTAGAATTCTATAAACAGCATTTTTTTTAAACAAGAAAACAAACAAATGGAAAGAGCAGAATGAACTTTACACAGAAGGAAAGTGCTCTCACATAGGAGGTCTCATATGCAGGACAGAACAAAGTTGGAGATATATAATCTAAATATATGTCTACTATATTAAACAATAGAATACTAATGTATCACAGGGATTAAAGGAATATAAAATACATTATACAAATTTGGGAAGAGATAAATGATATCACAATGTTTTAAGGTCCAGTGTGACAGTGAAAATATAAAAAGTGGGTGGGAGGTTCTAACAGAGAAAATCGGCAAACACTGCAAGTAATTATCATTAAAAGAATGGATCAGAGGGCTTCCCTGGTGGCGCAGCGGTTGAGAGTCCGCCTGCCGATGCAGGGGACACGGGTTCGTGCCCCGGTCCGGGAAGATCCCACATGCCGCGGAGTGGCTGGGCCCATGAGCCATGGCCGCTGAGCCTGCGCGTCTGGAGCCTGTGCTCCGCAACAGGAGAGGCCACAACAGTGAGAGGCCTGCGTACCACAAAAATAATTAATTAATTAATTAATTAAGTAGATCATATAGGCTAGCATATGTAACTGAAGTAAATGAAGTCAGACAAAAAGTTACAAAGGCTATTTTTATATGGGTCACATATAAATAGTAAGATTGTAAAGGCTCCATAAAAAAGGACAACAAGCTTAATTATATAATTCAGGAAGGGAAGTAGAAGAAGGGACAAAACAATTTTTGGTTTTTTGTTCAACATTTCATTTTTTGTAAACACAAGACTGAGATAAGTTTGGCTGAAAATTAATATGGTGAATATTTACTGTCTCATATTCTCTACTTTTAAACTTGAAATGACAACCTAACAATGTTTACAAAAAATAATTGCTCTTCCATTGATAGTGTTAGACTTACTATTTTTAGAATTGAAAGATTTAATTGAGGTAATGGATCTTGGAGAAGAAAAATTTTTTGGTGACAGGCATGTTGAAGTATATCACTATGTAGATTCAACAATTAAAATGCAACAATAGGCTTCAAACAATTGGTAAAGATAATTTAATGAAACTTTGTAATTATACTTTACTAAAATCATGAAGAGGAATAGTTCTAGGATATTTGTTTGTAGAAAAAGCTTGGGAATAGAGGAGGAGAAAGTCACTGAAACAGGTTTTTAAAAAAATGTGTAAACAATAGTGACAGCATTGAGCAGTATTCCTAAAGCATTTGATGTAAAACAGCATTACTAAGAGTTTTAACAACAGGTTACGTGATCAAACTAATGTAAAGAATGGAAATGCTGTACTTTTCCTCTTGAAGTTGGCAAAGCACATTACTAACATGAAAGATTCTGAGAAATCTCAGGAGAAAGAACTGTTTAATTTTGTTCATGCCAACCCATGCTAATTTGATCACCAGAGATTTTTTTTTTTTTTAACTAAACATCTCGTAAAACACTCTAGTTACCTTAGAAAATTCATTTGTAAAATGAACACTGCAAGAGAGTGTCAAATTATACAGAGATGTCAGTGAATATGGATGAAGAGAAACCATCACATATGGTGAATGGGCATTCACTGGTGTTTTGCAAGACAGAGGCTTTAGGAAAAAGTGAGTTACAAAGGAGAAAGTAGGAAGTGTAACAGTAGGTGTAAAAAACTCAGTTAAAAGGAGAATGAATGTTTATAATATGAACGCAAGAAGGGGGAAAGTGCAAGTTTTGTCAGTGTTGATTTAATATCTGTAGTTTCAATTATGCTATGGATACGGATCTGAAATTGGATATAGTCTTAAGCACAAATTTAAATTTCTTAGTCACCCTATGTTGAGGAAGATGGAATGGAGAAAAAGAAAAAGAGCTCTTAAAGCAATGTCTCTCAAAATGTGACTTTAGAACCAGTAGCCTCAAAATTACCCCAAGAAATGGGCCCAAGTAAATGGCATTTCAGAGAAGTACTCTAGGTGAGAAAAATCTGTTCTTTTTCTGATTTCATTTAATATGATAGAAAAAACTTAAGTGCCCCTTAACAGTGACTTTTTCCAGAGAAGCTGGATAACAGTTAATATGATATAGAATTGTCACAATTAAAAACAGTGTAATCAGGATTTTTTAAGTATAAAATTATCAATTCATTAAAGATAGGTATCAGCGCTTTAAAATTACTGCGTTGCACTGAGAGGCCACAGAGACAATGTGGACGAAGTCACCCCTCCGGTCACTTTTGGTCATGCTGCTTTTGAAGGTCACCAGCTCTGACCGTGCACTTGGAGAAGTTCTCCAGAAGAGAGACAGGTTAGCTGTGTGTACAGAAATGTCTCCACCCCTGCGCTTCCAATGAGGCTTCAGGTGGTTAGTCCACTCAACGAAGGTCTGAGGCAGGTTACATTACATGCTGCTTTAATTTGATGATTTTAATTCTTCATAGAAAATGTTCCTTTCTTTTCAGAAGCATTTATACTTTTGTTTAAATTAGAATATCGTTTTTTGTTCTGTTGATTTCTTACAGTATAATCAATTGTGCTTCTTGCATTTTAAATCATATTAACTATGATTTTCTTATATTAATCATGTGATCTTAATTTTGAGTATGCATAGGAAATGTGTGTGATGTTTCTAAAATACTAACTCCTGAATTATTGAAAATGAAGACAGTGCTGTTCCCTTTGTATCAATATCAAAATATATATTCATTTCAAGCTGCATTCAAAACTTCATATTCTTACATACGTCTCTCTGAATGTAAATATGCTCTTATTTGTGACAGTATATCAACAGAAGAGAAGAAATAAGAGCAATAAATCAGTTTTTTTTTTTGGCAGTGTAGAAAGTAACTTTCTTTTGGTTTCTGCAAATAGTAAATATACTTTAAAATGATCAACTCTATGACCATATGAAGTTCTGTGATATTTGAAGAAATTATTTCAGATAAATTTTGAAAATAAAATATTCTATGATGTTATATGCAGTGAGCAAAAAAAAAAACCAATATTTGGAGAAAGTAAAATTAGGAATATTCATTACCACTTTTTAAAATTATAGTAATCTTAAATATATGCATGTATAAGCACACATACATATTGCACATACATTTTCACACAAATCTGTTGCTAACAAATTTTATCAGCTCTATTTTCTTGACATTCGTTTGCTATTATTATTTTAATTTTAAGAGAATATTGCCTAAATATATATACATTATAGATGGAGTTAAAAGAGACATGAAGTGTTTCTGTGCTTCTATTTCATTGGTCAGAAAATACATGTGGGCTATTTTAAGATCTGCAGTAAGGAAATCAACTAAACCTAGTTTTGCCCTTCACTCTCTATGACAAATCTGCAAATAATGGACAAATAAACCCAGGGGGGTTACATGGACTGTGAATGGCTCTATGTTCAGTGTTAATTTTATACTTTGTTAAAAGATAGATGGGGGGGGGGGGACCTTCAAGATGGCGGAGGAGTAAGACACGGAGATCACCCTCCTCCCCACAAATACACCAGAAATACATCTACACGTGGAACAACTCCTACAGAACACCTACTGAACGCTGGCAGAAGACCTCAGACCTCCCAAAAGGCAAGAAACTCCCCACATACCTGGGTAGGGCAAAAGAAAAAAGAATAAACAGAGACAAAAGGATAGGGATGGTACCTGCACCAGTGGGAGGGAGCCGTGAAGGAGGAAAGGTTTCCACACACTAGGAAGCCCCTTCGCGGACGGAGACTGCGGGTGGCAGAGGGGGGAGCTCTGAAGCCGCAGGAGAGAGCGCAGCCACAGGGGTGCGGAGGGCAAAGCGGAGAGATTCCTCCACAGAGGATCAGAGCTGACCGGCACTCACCAGCCCGAGAGGCTTGTCTGCTCCCCCACCGGGGCGGGCGGGGCTGCAAGCTGAGGCTCGGGCTTCGGTCGGAGCGCAGGGAGAGGACTGGGGTTGGCAGCGTGAGCACAGCCTGCAGGGGGTTAGTGCGCCACGGCTAGCTGGGAGGGAGTCCGGGGAAAAGTCTGGAGCTGCCGAAGAGGCAAGAGACTTTTTCTTACCTCTTTGTTTCCTGCTGCGCGAGGAGAGGGGATTAAGAGCGCTGCTTAAAGGAGCCCCAGAGACGGGCACGAGCCGCGGCTACCAGTGCAGACCCCAGAGACGGGCATGAGACACTAAGGCTGCTGCTGCCGCCACCAAGAAGCCTGTGTGCGAGCACAGGTCACTCTCCACACCTCCCCTCCCGGGAGCCTGTGCAACCCGCTACTGCCAGGGTCCCGGGATCCAGGGACAACTTCCCCGGGAGAATGCACGGGGTGCCTCAGGCTGGTGCAATGTCACGCTGGCCTCTGCCACCGCAGGCCCGCCCCGCATTCCATGCCCCTCCCTCTCGCCCCGGCCTGAGTGAGCCGGAGCCCCCGAATCAGCTGCTCCTTTAACACCGTCCTGTCTGAGAGAAGAAGAGATGCCCACAGGTGACCTACATGCAGAAGCGTGTCCAAAACCAAAGCTGAACCCCAGGAGCTGTGCGAACAAAGAAGAGAAAGGGAAATCTCTCCCAGCAGCCTCAGGAGCAGTGTATTAAATCTCCACAATCAACTTGATGTACCTACATCTGTGGAATACCTGAATAGACAACGAATCCTCCCAAAATTGAGGAGGTGGACTTTGGGAGCAACTGTAGATTTGGGGTTTGCTTTCTGCTTCTAATTTGTTTCTGGTTTTATGTTTATCTTAGGTTAGTATTTATAGCTTATTGTCATCAGTAGATTTGTTTACTCTCTTCCTTTATACATATATATGTGTGTGTGTATATATATATATATATATACACACACACATATATATATATGTATATTTGTCCTGTTTCTCTTTTTGTGAATGTGTATGTTTCTTTGTGTGATTTTGTCTGTATACCTTTGCTTTTACCATTTGTCCTAGGGTTCTGTCTGTCCTTTTTGTTTTCTTTCTTTTTTTTTTTAGTATAGCTTTTAACACTTGCTTTCATTAGTAGATTTTTTTTTGGCTTGGTTGCTCTTGTTGTCCTTTTTTAAAAAAATTTTTAGTTATATATTTTTTTAATTTTTTATTTTAATAACTTTAATTATTTTTTTTCTTTCTTTCTTTTCTCCCTTTTCTTCTGAGCCATGTGGTTGATAGGGTCTTGGTGCTCTGGCCGGGTGTCAGGCCTGAGCCTCTGAGGTGGGAGAGCCAAGTTCAGGACATTGCTCCAGAAGAGACCTCCCGGCTCCACTAATCAATGAATTTGGTAAAGTAGGATACAAAATTAATGCCCAGAAATCTCTTGCATTCCTATACATTAATGATGAAAAATCTGAAAGAGAAATTAAGGAAATACTCCCATTTACCATTGCAACAAAGAGAATAAAAAACCTAGGAATAAACCTACTTAAGGAGACAAAAGACCTGTATGCAGAAAACTATAAGACATGGTTGAAAGAAATTAAAAATGATACAAACAGATGGAGAGATATACCATGTTCTTGGATTGGAAAAATCAACATTGTGAGAGTGGCTATACTACCCAAAGCAATCTACAGATTCAATGCAATCCCTATCAAACTACTGGTGGCATTTTTCACATAACTAGAACAAAAAAATTGCACAATTTGTATGGAAACACAAAAGACCCCAAATAGCCAAAGCAATCTTGAGAAAGAAGAACAGAGCTGGAGGAATCAGGCTCCTGGACTTAAGAGTATACTACAAAACTACAGTAATCAAGACAGTACGGTACTGGCATAAAAAGAGAAAGATAGATCAATGGAACAGGATAGAAAGCCCAGAGATAAACCCTCACGCATATGATCACCTTATCTTTGATAAAGGTGGTAAGAATATACAGTGGAGAAAAGACAGCCTCTTCAATAAGTAGTGCTGGGAAAACTGGAGAGCTACAAGTAAAAGAATGAAATTAGAACACTCCCTAACACCATACCCAAAAAGAAACTCAAAATGGATTAAAGTCCTAAATGTAAGGCCAGACACTGTAAAACTTAGAGGAAAACATAGGCAGAACACTCTATGACATAAATCACAACAAGATCCTTCTTGACCCACCTCCTAGAGAAATGGAAATAAAAATAAACAAATGGGACCTAATGAAACTTAAAAGCTTTTGCTCGGCAAAGGAGACCATAAACAAGACGGAAAGACAACCCTCAGAATGGGAGAAAATATTTGCAAAGGAAGCAACAGACAAAAGATTAATCTCGAAAATATACAAGCATCTCATGCAGCTCAATATCAAAAAACCAAACAACCCAATCCAAAACTGTGCAGAAAACCTAAATAGACATTTCTCCAAAGAAGATATACAGATTGCCAACAAACACATGGAAGGATGCTCAATATCACTGATCATTAGAGAAATGCAAATCAGAACTACAATGTGGTATCACCTCACACCGGTCAGAATGGCCATCATCAAAAAATCTACAAACAGTAAATGCTGGATAGGGTGTTGAGAAAAGGGAACCCTCTTGCACTGTTGGTGGGAATGTAAATTGATACAGCCACTTTGGAGAACAGTATGTAGGTTCCTTAAAAAACTAAAAATAGAACTACCATATGACCCAGCAATCCCACTACTGGGCATATATCCTGAGAAAGCCATCATTCATAAAGAGTCATGTGCCACAATGTTCATTGCAGCTCTATTTCCAATAGCCAGGACATGGAAGCAACCTAAGTGTCCATTGACAGATGAATGGATAAAGAAGATGTGGCACATACGTACAATGGAATATTACTCAGCCATAAAAGGAAACAAAATTGAGTTATTTGTAATGAGGTGGATGGACTTAGAGTCTGTCATACAGAGTGAAGTAAGTCAGAAAGTAAGCATACAAATGGCGTGTGCTAGCACATATATATGGAATTAAAAAAAAAAATGGTTCTGAAGAACCGAGGGGCAGGACAGGAATAAAGACACAGACGTAGAGAATGGACTTGAGGACATGGGGATGAGGAAGGCTAAGCTGGGACGAAATGAGAGAGTGGCATGGACGTATATACACTACCAAATGTAAAATAGTCAGTGGGAAGCAGCCGCATAGCACAGGGAGATCAGTTCGGTGCTTTATGTACACCTAGAGGGGTGGGATAGGGAGGGTAGGAGGGAGATGCAAGAGGGAGGAGATATGGGGATGTATGTATATGTATAGCTGATACACTTTGTTATAAAGCGGAAACTAACAGCATTGTGAAGCAATTATACTCCAATAAAGATGTTAAAAAAGATAGTTTAAAGCAATAGCCAGTAATTTTCCAATGCTATCTTTTAATCAAACACATTTTTAATAACTCAAAGCTTAATTCATTTAATGAAATGGAGGACGTTTATCCTTAATTCTTGGACAAATGAGATTTTTCATCACTGATGGCAATGCTGTAGTTTGGGTGAAATATCAAAATCAGTCTTATGATGCAGGCTTATTTTTTCTGCAACACCAAATGCCTTACACTTTCTTGAACATTTATGACACCTATTGTCTTAGTCAGTTTGGACTGCTATAACAGAATACTATACACTGGAAGGTTTAAGCAACAGACATTTATTTTTCACAGTTCTGGAGGTTTAGAGGTCTAAGATTAAGATGCAGGCAGATTTGGTTGTGTGATGAGGCCTTGGCCTGCAGATGGCCATTTCCTGCTGTGTCCCCACATGGCAGAAAGAGGGGGAGCAAGCTCTCTAGTCTCTGCTTGTAAGGGCACTAATCTCATCAGGAGGACCCCACTCACATGACCTCATCTAAACTCTCCTGAAGACTCCATTTCCCAATACTATCACATTGGGATTTAGAGCCATAACATATGAATTTGGAAGGAATGTGAACATTCAGTCCTTAACACCTGTCTTGCTCCATCTTTGCTCTGTGCACTTTAAGAATGTGGACAGAGATATTTGTAGTGTCTGTATTAGTAAACTTGTTGAATTAGAATATTGGTTCACTCTAGCAACCATTCTAAATTCATCATAAAGTTGATTTTGTATCTTTTTATGTTTTAAATATGAAGTATCATATATTTTTAGAAAGCAGTATTTCCTTTATAAAATAAGCACAATATTTACACTTTCTTCTGACATACTTCTGATGTGTGTTCACATTTACCCTTTTCATTGAATATAGAGTTATTCTGCATTTTTAACTTCAATGCATGTAATACAAGAAAAAAAGAAGAATGTGTATATTTTCCATCCCAAGAAGGTTTATACAATTAATCTTTAATTTTAAAGTAAATATTAATTTTTATTCTGTTCTTTCTCTCACTTTTATTATTTTTCTGCCATTTAAATTCTCAGGAAATTTGAGAATTAGGGGAATATAAATTTTAAAAAAACACTTTTATTGTTTAAGTAAGAACAACACCTGATAACTACAAGTCCTTTATAATAAAAAAGTATATATATAATTATAAGATACATAATTACAAAGCTTTCATTAATATTTCTTTTCCATAATTATTCTCTTGTAATATATTTAGAGTTTATTCTCATACCTTGTAACTGGATGGCTTTCACTATCTCCTGTTCATCAGTGTAGAACAAATTATTCATGTTTCAGTACTCCAGTAATGAGATGTCAGCCCATAATCCTTGCTGTTGAAGGGATTGTCAGAAATGATTGAATCCTTGGTGATGTGACCTCAATGCCATTTAAAGCTTGCCCTCGTAAGAGAGTACATGCTCTCTGAGAAGCCCCTTTTCTTCTTAGCTTTTTTTTTTTGTTTTGCATAATATTATACATGTATGTGCATAATTCAAACTGGAAATCAATTCAGCAATAACTGTATACATGTGGAACATTTATTAACCACTACTTATTTTGAACACTCACTGTGAAGACATATGGATATCATATTAATTTTTATTTCATAAAATCCAGCATGGTTCGTTGGGGCTGCTAATTTTCAGTTGCTCCGTGGTAGATGTGTTTGCCTGCTATTAGGAAGTTTGTTTGCTTAGTTATTTAAGTGTTATGCCTTTGATAATTGTTTAAGTGAGTAAAAAATCCACCAAAAGGATTTTATATCCATGAGAGTTTCCGTTGTCATAAGTTTGCAAACCAGAGGCGTTATGTATTAGGGTCCCGCCAGCAAAACAGAACCAATACAGTACATATATTACAAGACTTACTGTAAGGAATGGCATTACAGAATGGTGTGGGCTGGCTAAGCAGTTCTGAAATTTACAGGACAGGCCTTCAGGCAGAGCAGCCTGGAACTCTCAGGCAAGAGCTGAAGCTGCAGTCCATAGGCAAGTTCTTTTTCAGGGAAACCTCAATTCTACTCTTAAAACCTTTAAAATGATTGAATCAGGTTCACCCAGATTATCTAGGATAATCTCCTTTACAATGTCAACTCATTATGGACCTTAATCACATCTACAGAGTATGTCAGAGCAATACCATGAAAAATAGTGTTTGATTGAGTAATTGGGTACTGTAGTCTAGAAAGTTGACACGGAAAACTAAACATTACAGGTTATTTCCTATTTTTACAGGATTAGTATTCACCTGATTCATGAATGATGAAGCTATGAGTGCTTAACTCAAGTCTCAATGAGCTTAATTCACATCACTGGGAGGGAGGAGGTACCGTAATATCTTGAAAAGTTTAGTTTTACATATTCAATTTCAGTACTACTTATTTTGATATATATATATTTCAGTACTACTTATAAATTTTGAGATCTTAGGGCTGGTTAATGCTTAAAGTTTCAACAGATTTTATACATCATACTTTGACCAAGATCTAGTTGCAATTATGTAAGAAGACTTAATTGTGCTTATAACCATATATTGAAAAATTCAAATCAACTTATGGACATAGTCCAAATTTAGCTCATTCATTCTGTATTAGTCATGCATATAGATTAAATATATAAATAATAAATAACAGAGGTAGGTCAGTAAGTATAAGAACTTTTTAGCCTAAATGGCACAGAATAGATATTCAGAATTCATCTTTCACTTAAAAACTTTATGATTTAGGAGGTTAATGGGCAGTGACTAAGGCATAGTACTTCTAGCTTGGCAACTTCATTTCAAATGGTAAGAAACCTCACACCCGATACCTTATGCTTCAAATTTTCTTTCTGTTTTTTACTTAAAACTACCTTTTTATTTTAGAAATCTAATATATCTCTAAATCCCTCTACTCCTTTTCTTTATAGTATGGGTTAGTTTCCTATTGCTTCATAACAAATTAGTACAAATTTTGTGGCTTGAAACAAAAGTTTACTATCTCACAATTTCTGTGGGATTATGAGGTAACTCGGTTCGTTACTGAGGGTCTCACTAGGCTGAAATCAAGGTGTCAGCCATGGTTGCTCTCTCATCTGAGGCTCAAAAGTTTTCATCCAACTGGTTGTCGTCAGAATTCAGCTCCCTGCACTTGTAGAAATGGAAGTTCCATTTTCTTGCTGAATATTGGCAAGGGGCTGCTCTCAGCACCTAGGGGCCACCTGTAGGTTCTTGCCACGTGGTGCCCTCCATAGACAGTTCACAGCACATGTATTTGTTTGTCAGAGGCTGGGAGGAGTGTACCTCTTGCTTTGAATGTGTCTGCTGCTTTGAGTCTCTTTAAAAGGTTCACCTGATTAGGTCAGTCCTGCCCATGGTAATCTCTCTTTTGGTTAAAACAAAGTCAACTGATTAGGGACTTTAATTATATCTGCAAAACGGAATCACATATGCCAACATTTGAATTATCTAATCACCTGTTAAGATTCTCTTATTATCTTCAACTCTGAGTGAATATATAGGCTTCCACAAGACACTAAAAACCAAAAAATTAACAAAACAAAACAACACAAGGCAGAGCCAGTTTCACTGTGAGAGAAGGTTTACATCTGTCCATTTAAAAAAAAGTGTATTTTACACATACACACATATACGAGTGTGTATATTTACTCACATTTAATCAATAAATAAAACTTACTATTACCAAGGGCTGTTCTCCAATGGCAATTGAATAGATGAAAGGATATGATTTTCAAGTAGGTTTTAAATTTGCAAAGCATCTATTAATAAAGTATATGAAGGAAAATTATGAATAGTATAACTTATTATTACCCTCCAAAATTTAAATTTTAAAAATAAATCATAAGTACTCCTTTGTAGATTTGAAGTCCTTTGAGGAAGTGTTATGCTTCATTTATACATTATACCATTTTACTGTTGCTGTTCAATAATTACATACTGTTGACATTTTTAATGTAGTTATGCTTTCTTTTATGGTTTTAAGAATCAGCTTATTGTTACATGGAATAAATGTATTTCAGTTTCATGTTACTTGGAAAAGTAATGGATGAATCGAATTGTACTTCATGGACACTCATCCCCTCTGAGGCATTCAGTTGGTATTGAACACTGCAATACTAACTGCTTTGATACACTCGATATTGCCCTGAGTCCAAAAAACTTATTCCTCAGAACACTTACACAAAGGAGTAATGTTTCCTAGTAGAAACAAGCAATATACATTATGAAATATTTTGAAAGGAAATTAGAATCTGTCACTACTTAATCTATGAACTCACATTTTTATGAGAAAAGGATTTAAAATTGTTACAGAGTAGTGAGTGGTACATTAACCACAAATGTAATAATTATTAGTGACTTTTTGACTGTATAAAATTAAGATCATACTTGAGCAACTTACTGCAAAAAATAGGTGGAAAATTAAAGTATAGGTTTTTAAAATGTAATTATCCAGCAATAATGGAAAGCAAATTGTTTGCTTATAATAATTACTATTTAAAAATGCTTGGCTGAATTAAAAATAATTTAGTAGCTGCAGCTATGATTAGATAAGTAGAAAGATGTCAAGGTAATAATACAATATGTAAAGTTATAATATGAAGTACAAATATATAAAGGTAGCAAAATAAACATTACCAGACATAAGTAAGAATTAATGAAATGAATATTGGCAACAATATAATTAGATGTCCTAAAAATGTAAAGGTGAGATTTTTATAAAGCATATTAATGAGTTATCATTACTCACTAGCCTAGGTTAAAGCCTAGAGTTGACTATCACATCATAAAAACTGCTTTGCAGAATAATACGACTTTGAAACACTGTATGAGCCTGAAAAGGAAACCTTTGGGAAATGATTAATGGTAGCAATTGTATAACACACATTAGGATAAAAGTTCAACCATATAAATATTTATGTCAATTATCTAGGAATTAGATGCAAGGTTAAAACTGTATGTGCCATATGACAACTAAATACTTCAAAAGAAATATTGTTTGGAAATACAGTGGGAGACCATTCTACAAACTGGTATGTTATCGTAAGTGCATTATTATATAAGGGTTTTGATTTGATAGTGTAAGAGTAGGTTACGCAGTTCATTAGAATAAGGAATGATGCTCTTTTCTATGGGGAATTCATAAATAACCTGAACAAAGACAACTCTATAAAGCAGAAGCTTCTAGTGGTATTGCTTCTAGAACTAAGGTTTAATTTAGGAACATAAATATACAATTTTCAAAATTATTTTATCAAAAAATTTAGAACAATCTTCATATATTATATTATGAGTTAAACTATGTAACGCTATTTAGTATGGAAAGGCAAAGGAGCAATATTGTTATATTTTAATTGTGTAGATCAACCAAAAGCACACATCAATTTTTAAAACCATGTTTTTATTTTAAAGTTGTGCAAAGTAACCCAACATAACAGAATCATCAATAAATTTATTTCCACTTTTCATTAAAGTAAAAACCTTGTGTTCACATGATTATAAATACTACAAAGGTATGTTTGGAATATGTCTAATTGAACCACTTGATTTTATTTATAATCTTTGTTTTTTATTAATAAAAAGTCACAATGGAAAAAATGTAGGAGAAAATATTTGAGGGAAGTATAAGTTCATGACATCTTAGGGAAAAAATAGTCTACATGACATAGTATATTCTCCTAATATCTTTTCCTGTATTCAATACTATATTAATAAAATATCCTTCAAAAATATGCATGTTATTAAATGTATTTATTCAATGTTAATACAAATGAACAATAATTTATTTCCAAAACATGGTGTAAACAAACAAAAAAGGGAAAATATTAAGAATGAGCAGTAATTCAGAATAGTCATGGGGGAAAAATACATCTTCAAAAATGCAAAATGTAATATGAATGAAGTGAATAGTAATGGGAAGGAGAGAAAATATTTAAGAGATCTGTTTAAACTCAGTTTCTCTTCCATTGTAATTTGCATCATTTTATTTGCTTTCAAATTCTTATATTGAATAGTTTGCAAACTCTGTATTAAAGACTAAAACACAGCTAAACATCACTGACAACAAAAGGAGTGGGGCTGGTAATGCTAATATAATGCTGTTGAGGAAATGGATTTGACATTTTTAAATGGGATAAAATGCAAAATTCCCTCTCTGAATTTAGGCTTATTTGAGCTTAACCGAGGCTTGACATACTTCAGGGAGTAAAAGGGGGGTGGTTAGAACTAGTTTCATATATTTTGTAAAAAGAAAAATAAAGTAATACAAAAATTGAAGACGTAAATACCATTCTTTGTAATGCACCAGTGATTATTTCCTAAGTTGGATAAATAACTTTACACTGAATCCACTACAAGATGCTTTTTGACATAGTGTCAATTTTCAGTTTGTTTTCAAGTCTAATTAGATTCATACTTTTCTATGCAATTTCTGTTAGAACAATTGAGACGTTTCTAGGCTCTAACATGTTTGTTAGTAGAGTGCAATTAAATCTATTGGTTATCTTTTGTTTTACTTGCAACAATGCTTTTACATCAGGTGATACCATATCAGTATGTGATCAATGATGATTTTCATTTCTGCAGTTATTAACTAATATTTGGGGAAAATTTTCCATATACATGATTGTTTCATTCTATTTTATATTTTTGCTATGTGAGGAGGAGTTTTAAAAGTTCTTTCCACTCAGTAGCTGAAAATATTAGATGGAGAAAGGATAAAGGAACTACTAATTGTGCTGGGAGCAGAGAGATGTATGGGACACTGAAATGATGGAGAGGCTGATGAAGACACCAGTTTTCTGTCCTTTAGAGCAGGATGAATGTTGAATCCATTTTCTAACTAGGGGTCATCAGAGAGGAGACTGTTTTTGGAGGAAGCTCATGTGATCCATGTTTTATCCATTTTGTGCTTGATTTCCTGTAGAGACATCCAATAGCAACATCAAAGAGGTAATTTTTTGGCACAAATTCAGTACAGAGCTATTTGAACTTGAAGATCACTGGCATATATGTGGTGACCGGATTGTGGTTGAAATTGCCTAGACAGAGAACATATGGAAGATGAGGATCTAGAAGGAAGCTGCAAGAAACCCTACATTTCACGGCCAATTGGAAGAGAAGAACTTGCAGAGCGCATAGAAAAGAAGCAGGGTAAGTCACACATGGGGAAACTGGGGAGACTGTGATGTCATAGAAACAAGAAAGGAGTGCCTCCTCCCATATTGTGAATCTTCCTATAAATAAAGAGTGGGCTTGGGAGCATACAAAGGATTGTGCACTGGGGCAATTGTCTGATTTCAGCTTTCTCACAATTTAGGGTTTGCTAGCTTCATACTAATTTTAACAGCTCTATGTAAAACCAGTACATCACTGTCACTTTCTTGCATTTTATTCATCCTACTGCATCAATGGTTTTAGTCTCCAACTATAAAGAGCCAGGACCCTATTTTAAAATACAATTTCCTTATATTCTATAAAAGAAATAATTACAGAGCAATCACCAGCAGGAATGGTTGAGTCCTTTCTAGTAAAGAATTACAAAGGAACTACAAAACTAAAAACTTTTACTGTTAATGTATCATTAATCTCAGTTCCATTTCCTTCTCCAAGGGGAGGCTTATTAGGGGAAGGGTTAATGACACTGACCTCAGACGCCTGCAGTTATGTCCATTCTATCTAATCACTTGACCAGTAAAGAGTGTGAGTAGTAATATCATGCATTCATGGATTCTAGGCTTATTGGACCTTCAGTGCTATTTTGGCCTCATAAATGTTCTGTTACTAATATCTGCTAAGTGTTAAGGGATTTTATTCAGAGTCAGTGATGACATCTGAGAAACTACTCATCACATGTGAATTCTCAGAACTCAGGTGACTATATCATGATGGGAGATCGTTTCAGATATTGCATCAGGTAACAGAAAGAATAAAAGCGTACTTTTTAAAAGCCATCTGGTGTATTATTTCGAATTGTATTGTGAAGCCAGTTGTATTGGAAAGTGTTGCCTTGAACTTCCCTTTTAAATGATAGTACATTGAAATTGCTCTTCATTATTCACTCCCATCAGTTGCCATCCCCAGGGAATAGATTAACCCTAAAATGTGAATCTAATTCTTTCTTAACACTTTCTAAGCAAATGTTTAAATTCTATCAACGTTTAATTTATTTTTGAATTTTATTTACTTTTTTATACAGCAGGTTCTTATCTATTTTATGCATATTATTGTATACATGTCCATCACAATCTCCCAATTCATCCCACCTCCACCACGCCCCACCCCACCCTGACCTTTCCCCCCTTGGTGTCCGTATGTTTCTTCTCTACATCTGTGTCTCTATTTCTGCCCTGAAAACCACTTCATCTATACCATTTTCCTAGATTCCACATATATGCGATAACATATGACATTTGTTTTTCTCTTTCTGATTTATTTCACTCTGTATGACAGTCTCTAGGTCCATCCACGTCTCTACAAATGACCCAGTTTCGTTCCTTTTTATGGCTGAGTAATATTCCATTCTGTATATATACCACATCTTCTTTATCCATTCGTCTGTCGATGGGCATTTAGGTTGCTTCCATGACCTGGCTATTGTAAATAGAGCTGCAATGAACATTGGGGTGTATGTGTCCTTTTGAATTATGGTTATCACTGGGTATATGCCCAGGAATGGGATTCCTGGATCATATGGTAATTCTATTTTTAGTTTTATAAGGAACCTCCACACTGTTCTCCATAGTGGCTGTATCAATTTACATTCCCACCAACAGTGCAAGAGGGTTCCCTTTTCTCCACACCCTCTCCAGCATTTATTGTTTATAGATTTTCTGATTAATCCCATTCTGACAGGTGTGAGGTGATACCTCATTGTAGTTTTGATTTACATTTCTCTAATAATTAGTGATGTTGAGCAGCTTTTCATGTGCTTCTTGGCCATCTGTATGTTTCCTTAGGAGAAATGTCTGTTTAGGTCTTCTGCCCATTTTTGGATTGGGTTGTTTGTTTCTTTAATATTGAGCTGCATGAACTGTTTATATATTTTGGAGATTAATCCTTTGTCCATTGCTTCATTTGCAAATATTTTCTCCCATTCTGAGGATTGTCTTTTTGTCTTGTTTGTAGTTTCCTTTCCTGTGCAAAAACTTTTAAGTATCATTAGGTCCCATTTGTTTATTTTTGTTTTTATTTCCATTACTCTAGGTGGTGGATCAAAAAAGATCTTGCTGCGATTTATGTCAAAGAGTGTTCTGCCTAAGTTTTCCTCTATGACTTTTATAGTGTCTGTTCTTACATTTAGGTCTTTAAAGCATTTTGAGTTTATTTTTGTATATGGTGTTAATTTCATTCTTTTACATGTAGCTGTTCAGTTTTCCCAGCACCACTTATTGAAGAGACTGTCTTTTCTCCATTGTATATCCTTGCCTCCTTTATCATAGACTAGGTGACCATAGGTGCATAGGTTTATCTCTGGGTTTTCTATCCTATTCCATTGATCTATATTTCTATTTTTGTGTCAGTACCATATTGTCTTGGTTACAGTAGCTTTGTAGGATAGTCTGAAGTCAGGAAATCTGACTATTTCAGCTTGGTCTTTTTCCCTCAAGATTGCTTTGGCTATTTGGGGTCTTTTGTGTCTCCATACAAATTTTAAGATATTTTATTCTAGTTCTGTAAAAAATACCATTGGTAATTTGATAGGGATTGCATTGAATCGGTAGATTGCTTTGGGTAGTAGAGTCATTTTCACAATATTGATACCTCCAATCCAAGAACATGGTATATGTCTCCATCTGTTTGTATCCTCTTTGATTTCTTTTATCAGTGTCTTATCATTACCTGAGTACAGGTCTTTTACCACCTTAGGAAGGCTTATTCCTATGTATTTTATTTTTTTGTTGCAATGGTGAATGGGATTGTTTCCTTAATTTCTCTTTATGATCTTTCATTGTTAGTGTATAGGAATGCAAGGGATTTCTGTGCATTAATTTTGTATCCTGCCTTTACCAAACTCATTGATTACTCTAGTAGTTTTCTTGTAGCATCTTTAGGATTCTCTGTGTAGAGTATCATGTCATCTGCAAATAGTCACAGTTTTACTTCTTCTTTTGCAATTTGTATTCGTTTTATTTCTTTTTCTTCTCTGATTTCTGTGTCTAGGACTTCCAAAACTATGCTGAATAATTGTGGCAAGAGTGGACATCCTTGTCTAGTTCCTGACCTTAGAGGAAATACTTTCAGTTTTTCACAATTGAGAATGATGTTTGCTGTGGGTTTGTCGTATATGGCCTTTATTATGTTGAGGTGGGTTCCTTCTATGCTCACTTTCTGGAGAGTTTTTATCATAAATGGGTGTTGAATTTTGTCAAAAGCTTTTTCTGTATCTATTGAGATGATCATATGGTTTTTCTTCTTCAATTTGATAATATGGTGTATCACATTGATTTGCGTATATTGAAGCATCCTTGCATCCCTGGGATAAATCCCACTTGATCATGGTGTATGATCCTTTTATTGTGATGTTGGATTCTGTTTGCTAGTATTTTGTTGAGGATTTTTGCATCTATATTGACCAGTGATATCCGTCTGTAATTTTCTTTTTTTGTAGTATCTTTTTCTGGTTTGGTATCAGGGTGATGGTAGCCTCATAGAATGAGTTTGGGAGTGTTCCTTCCTCTGCAATTTTTTGGAACAGTTTGAGAAGGATTGGTGTTAACTCTTCTCTAAATGTTTGATAGAATTCACCTCCATGTGTTTGTGTTTTTCACGTTTTTTTCCCCTGTCATTTATTGCTAATCTCAGTGCTCTGGTTGGAAAAGACACTTGATATGATTTCAATTTTCTTAAATTTACCAGGGCTTGATTTGTGACCCAAGATGTGGTCTTCCTACAGAATGTTCCGTGTGCACTTGAGAAGAAAGTGTAATCTGCTGTTATTGGATAGAATGTCCTATAAATATCAATTAAATCTATCTGGTCTGTTGTGTCATTTAAAGCTCGTGTTTCCTAATTAATTTTCTGTCTGGATGACCTGTCCATTAGTGTAAGTGAGGTGTTAAAGTGCCCCACTATTTTTGTGTTACTGTTGATTTCCTCTTTTACAGCTGTTAGCAGTTGCCTTATGTATTGAGGTGCTCCTATGTTAGGTGCATATATATTTATAATTGTTATATCTTCTTCTTGGATTGATCCCTTGATCATTATGTAGTGTCCTTCCTTATCTCTTGTAGCATTCTTTATTTTAAACTCTATTTTATCTGATATGAGTATTGCTACTCCAGCTTTCTTTGGATTTCCATTTGCATGGAATATCTTCTTCCATCCCCTCACTTTCATTCTGTATGTACCTCTAGGTCTGAAGTGGGTCTCTTGAACAGAGCATATATATGGGTCTTGTTTTTGTATTCATTCAGCGAGCCTGTGTCTTTTGGTTGGAGCACTTAATCCATTCACATTTAAGGTAACTATCGATATGTATGTTCCTATTACCATTTTCTTAATTGTTTTGGGTTTGTTTTTGTAGGTCCTTTTCTTCTCTTGTGTTTCCCACTTAGAGAAGTTCCTTTAGCATTTGTTGAGGAGCAGGTTTGTTGGTGCTGAATTCTTTTAGCTTTTGCTTATCTGTAAAGCTTTTGATTTCTCCATCAAATCTGAATTAGATCCTTGCCGGGTAGAGTAATCTTGGTTGTAGGTTCTCCCTTTCATCACTTAAATATATTGTGCCACTCCCTTCTTGCTTGTAGAGTTTCTGCTGAGAAATCAGTTGTTAACCTTATGGGAGTTCCCTTGTATGTTATTTGTCCTTTTTCCTTGTTGCTTTTAATAATTTTTCTTTGTCTTTAATTTTTGTCAATTTGATTACTATGTGTCTCGGTGTGTTTCTCCTTGGGCTTATCCTGCCTGGGACTCTGCGTTTCCTGGATTTGGGTGGCTATTTCCTTTCCCATTTTACAGAAGTTTTTGACTATAGTCTCTTCAAATATTTTCTCGGGCCTTTCTCTCTCTCTTCTTCTTCTGGGACTCCTATAATGCGAATGCTGGTGTGTTTAATGTTATCCCAGAGGTCTCTTAGTCTGTCTTCATTTCTTTTCATTCTTTTTTTCTTTATTCTGTTCCACGGCAGTAAATTCCACCATTCTGTCTTCCAGGTCCCTTATCCGTTCTTCTGCCTCAGTTATTCTGCTATTGATTCCTTCTAGTGTATTTTTCATTTCAGTTATTGTATTGTTCATGTCTGTTTGTTTGTTCTTTAATTCTTCTAGGTGTTTGTTCTTTAATTCTTCTAGGTGTTTGTTAAACATTTCTTGCATCTTCTCGATCTTTGCCTCCATTCTTTTTCCGAGGTCCTGGATTATCTTCACTATCATTATTCTGAATTTTTTTTCTGGCAGGTTGCCTCTCTCCACTTCATTTAGTTGTTTCTCTGGGGTTTTACCTTGTTCCTTCATCTGATACATAGTCCTCTGCCTTTTCATCTTGTCTATCTTTCTGTGAATGTGGTTTTTTTTCACAGCCTGTAGGATTGTAGTTCTTCTTGCTTCTGCTGTCTGCCCTCTGGTGGATGAGGCTATCTGAGAGGCTTGTGCAAGCTTCCTGTTGGGAGGGACTGGTGGTGGGTAGAGCTGGGTCTTGCTCTGTGGACAGAGCTCAGTAAAACTTTAATCCACTTGTCTGCTGATTGGTGAGGCTGTGTTCCCTCCCTGTTGGTTTGGCCTGAGGCGACCCAGCACTGGAGCCTACAGCAGGCCCGTTTGTGGGGCTAATGGCGGACTCCTGGAGGGCTCACACCAAGGAGTACTTTCCAGAACTTCTGCTGCCAGTGTCCTTTTCCCCATGGTGAGCCACAGCCACAGCCAGCCTCTGCAGGAGACCCTCCAACACTTGCAGGTTGGTGTGGCTCAGTCTCCTATGGGGTCACTGCTCCTTCCCCTGGGTCCCGATGCGCACATTACTTTGTGTGTGCCCTCCAAGAGTGTAATCTCTTTTTCCTCTAGACCTGTTGAAGTCCTGCAATCAAATCCCGCTAGCCTTCAAAGTCTGATTCTCTGGGAATTCCTCCTCCTGTTGCTGGACCCCCCAGGTTGGGAAGCCTGACGTGGGGCTCAGAACCTTCCCTTCAGTGTGTGGACTTCTGTGGTATAAGTGTTCTCCAGTTTGTGAGTCTCCCACCCAGCGGTTATGGGATTTGATTTTATTGTGATTGCGCCCCTCCTACCGTCTCATTGTGGCTTCTCCTTTGTCTTTGGATGTAGGCTATCTTTTTTGGTGAGTTCCAGTGCCTTTCTTTCAATGGTTGTTCAGCAGTTAGTTGTGATTCCTGTGCTCTCGCAAGAGGGAGTGAGCAAGCTGACGTTCTGACCAGGTCGTATTCCAATTCCAGATAGTTTCCCATTGATCAGGATGAATCTAAATGCCTGCGCATATCATGCAGACTCTCCTTGATATCATTTTACGCCTATTGTCCAGCTTGGTATCCAATGTATTTCTCTCCATTCCAGCTACACAGCGATTTGCTATTCTCTGAACCTGCCATATTAGTTTATGCTTCTGTTCCTTTGGATTCGCCCCTTTACATAATTGGAGTACTGCTTCCTCCTTCTGTGTATGTCAAGTTCCCACAAATATTCTAACCCTCTCTCAAGTCCTACTGACTCCTATCATCCTTCCTCCAAGTTCCCACTTCACTCTAATTGAGATTGTCTTTCTCTACTTCACTGTAAGAAACTTAGAAAGTGGTCAGTTTTATTGTTTTTACATTAAATGGTAATAATCAAAACAGTATCAAATATGGGTTACATATTTTGTTATAATGTGAAGGTAAGGAACAAGTAGAAATTGATGTAGAGAGTATGAATTTTTCTGACAGAAATAAAATGGCAATAAGTGAATATGCTAGAAATAATATACTCATAGTGGGCAGTAAAGTTTTCAGCATTCGTGAAAGTTATGAGTTTAGAAAGAATAAATTTGGCAGGTAGTGAACTGAAATTTAAAGATGAGATGTTTTAAAATTACCCAGTGGTCTACTAAAGAAAATGTTTTAATAGAAATTTGAAATTCAGAGTTATGTTTGGAAGAAGACACGTTCTGTTTTTAAATGTAAATGATTTATGGTTTTCATGGTCATATGCAGCTCTTCTAAAACAGAAATTCATATTTTCAAAATTAAAATTGGCAATCAAATTTAAATGTGAGGAAGCAGAAAAGTTAACAAAATAATACAAAAGTGTTATGATTTCTTGTTTTCAGTCTCCAAATTATCCACTAGATTTTAATCCATATAAATTAAGTAGAAAATATGTTACAATATTTTTATGTAGCATTTCCAATACTTTTAATGTTATCTCATTATAAAGAAATATTTCTGAAGTCTTATTTGAAATATTAATAGTGATTTTAAATGATGAAAAATTTTCAAATAATGGAGTATTTCGTTGGCACCATAGTGACACCGAAGACACAGTGTGAGGCAATTAAAATACATGACTACATCCAAAATTTAGTTACCTATAGCCTTCAGGAAATAAAACCAAACAGTTTTGGAAGACACTGTGAAAGACTTTCATATAACAGTTATACAAATGTCTTTAATTACATACTAGTAAAGGAATTAAGTGAAATGAACTATGTAAGAACTTTCCAGGAAAAGGCCAATCACAATCTGGATGTAACAGTAGCTAAACAAGAAATTTGCCACCTGCAAGGTAACAAACTCTGTGTGAGGAGGTGTGGCCTATGCATTCTAGTGGGCACCCAGCTGACTCATTTGTATTTAACTTCTCAGGGACACTTGGCACTTTCTGCTTTGTAACTCAGCAGATTTGGAGGATTTTCTTATTTACCTTAGAGCTTGAAGAGCAACTTAAGATTCGTCCTGTTTTTACTGCTTGAACAGTTAGTTCCCAGGTAAGACTGACACATAATTTTCACAACTTCCTCTCTCTTTTTACATTTCTAATCCAACTTTAATTCAATAACATCTAGCATTGTGGAATTCTCAGTGAATTTGTAAAGTCTCGTACATGTGGATAATTTAGTTTTGCCTCTCAACGTGTTCTGAAAAACCCTCAGAGACATATAATTTTATATTTATTTAAAACCCCTTTCAGAATGTTCTGTTAAAAAATAAAGTTAAAAAGCAACTGACAGAGCAATCAGTAAGTTACTGGAATATCATTGGTTAAAAAGTTTAACTGCATAAATAACAATATTAATTTTACTGAAGTACACACTGTACCCTTCAACTGTGCTGGGTAAAGGTTTTTGTTTTATTGGTAACTCTAGGGTTCTGCTAGCTTTCCAACTAGGAGAAAAGATTTAGAAACCCAAATGTCAAAATAAAGTTTGAAATAAGAAAAGTTTCACTGCCTAATTAGTAGATTTTGGAGACAAAGCTAGCAGGTAATTGATACTTCTTAATGCCTGTTTTGAGCCAGCCTCTGTATTGGCTGCCTTTTTGTCTCATATCCTTCTCAGAAATGTGAGGAGCTGTTCTTTTCTCCATACTATATGTTGGTAAATTGATGGGCACAAAGGTTAAAACATTTGCACATGGTGCTAAAAATTGTATGGCACAGAAAGTCTCAAATACTGTTCTAGATGATCCTAAAGTCCACAGATCTTTCACATTGTTACAAAATATAATTTTGATGATTAAGTACTTAATCCAAAAAATTTTCCCGTTAAAATAATTTTTCCCAGAGCAACAGATGTAAAATCAATCAGAATAACTTAAATAATGTGAAACGCTTCATATAAACTAGTTGTGAAGTTGTGATACTGTTATTTTTTTAATAGACTTTATTTTTTAGAGAAGTTTTAAGTTCACAGCAAAATTGAGCAGAAAGTATGCAGATTTCTCATGTACCTCCTGTCCCCGCACGTGTATAATCTTTGCCGGTATGAACATCCCCCGCCAGCATGGCACATGTATTACAGGTGATGAACCTACATTGACACATCATAATCACCCAAGCCCATAGTTTACATTACACTTCACTCTTGGTGTTGAACATTCTATGGGTTTGGAAAAACATACCATGACATGTACCCATCCTTATAGTAGTATACCGATTAGTTTCATTGTACCATCTATTCATTCCTCCCGCTTATCCCTGGCAACCACTGATCTTTTTATTGTCTCCATAGTTTTGTGTTTTCCAGAATGCCATATAGAAATAATTATACTATATATAGCCTTTTCAGATTGGCTTCTTTCACTTAGCAATATGCATTTGAATTTCCTCTATGCCTTTACCTGGCTTGATAGCTCATTTCTCTTTAGTGCTGAATGATATTCTATTATCTGGATATACTACAGTTTATTTATCCAGTCACAGACTGGAGGACATTTTGGTTGCTTCTAAGATTTGGCAATTATGAATAAAGCTGCTATAAACATCCGTGTGCAGGTTTTTGTGTGGATATATTTTCAACTCCTTTGGTAAATATGAAAGAGATGTTTATGGATATTATGCTGTGGATATGTGTAGTTTTGTAAAAAACTTGACAAACTGTCTTCCAACATGGCTATACAATTTTGCATTCCAAGCAGCAGTGAATAAGGATTCCTGTTGCTCCATTTCAATACCAGCAATCGCTGTTGTCAGTATTCTGGAATTTGGCCTTTCTGATAGATGTTCAGCAGTATTTCACTGTTTTAATTTGCAATTCCTTAATGACATATAATATGGAGCATCCTTTCATATGCTTATTTGCCCTCTGTGTATCTTCAGTAAAGTGTCAGTTAAGGTCTTTTGCTCATTTTTTAATTGGATTGTTTTCTTAATGGTTGAATTTTAAGAGTTCCTTGTACAATATATATTTGGATAAAAGTACTTTATCAAAGGTATCTTTTGCAAATATTTCCTCTCTGTCTGTGCCTTGGTTGTTCATTTTCTTGATAATGAGTGACATATGAGAATGTATTCCTTTCCTTTCCCCACCTCAGTTCCCGTATCAGTATAGATGACTTTTCTGTTTAATTCAAGGTTGATATTTTAGCATGATATTGGAATATAATCCAAGGAGATAAAAAATTAATCCTATTCACAATTGAGTCCCAGTACATCCTGTCAATTCTTCTGGCTTCTCAGTACATCAAATATTGTGCTACCAAACATTCTGCCGTTTCATATTGTATCATTGGGGTATTGAGTTCCCAAATAACTTTACACTATATAAAATAAAGAACTTAACATGAAATAAATTGAGCTGCCTCTAAGATGAAAAAAGAAGATGGAAATAAAAAGACGTGTCAAGAAAGACAGTCTAAGAAGAAGAAAAAAATATGCCATTTTATTATGAAGCAACAACAGAAAACACTAATTTCCTTCCTATCAAAATTAAAGTCTTTGGACTTCCCTGGTGGCACAGTGGTTAAGAATCCACCTGCCAATGCAGGGGACACGGGTTCGATCCCTGGTCCGGGAAGATCCCACATGCTGCGGAGCAGCTAAGCCTGTGCACTGCAACTACTGAGCCTGAGCTCTAGAGCCCACAAGCCACAACTACTGAAGCCTGTGAGCCACAGCTACTGAGCCCGCGTGCCACAACTACTGAAGCCTGTGTGCCTAGAGCCTGTGCTCCACAACAAGAGAAGCCACCTCAATGAGAAGCCCACGCACCACAACGAAGAGTAGCCCCCACTCGCCGCAACTAGAGAAAGCCCGCGTGCAGCAGTGAAGACCCAACGCAACTGAAAATAAATAAAATAAAATAAAAATTAAAGTCTTTGTTATCTAAATTTCTTTCAGGGCTTGCGGGTGGTATGGGTGATTGCTTATACAGGCATACCTCAGAGATATTATGGGTTTGGTTCCAGACCACTGCAATAAAGCAAATATCACTATAAAGAGAGCCACAGGTATTTTTTGGTTTGCCGGTGCATATAAAAGTTATGTTTACACTATAATGTAGTCTAATTAAATGTGCAATAGCATTAGGTCTAAATAAACATAGCTTAATTTTAAAATACTTTATAGCTAAAAAATGCTAAACATCATCTAAGCCTTCAGAGAGTCTTAATTTTTTGTTGGTGGCGGGTCTTGCCATGATGTAGATGGCTGCTGACTGATCAGGGTAATGGTTGCTGAAGGGTGGGGCATTTGTGGCAATTTCCTTAAAAAACACGACGATGAATTTGCAACATCTGTTGACTCTTCCTTTCACAAAAGGTTTCTCAGTAGCCGGCAATGCTGTTTGATAGCATTTCACCCACAGTAGAACTCCTTTCAAAATTGCAGTCAGTCCTCTCAAAACCTTCTGACGCTTTCTCAACTAAGTTTACGGAAAATTCTGAATCCTTTGTTGTTATTTCAGTAATCTCCACAGCATCTTCAGGAGTAAATTTCGTCTCAGGAAACCACTTTCTTTGCTCATCCATAAGAAGCAACTCCTCATCCGTTCAAGTTTTACCATGAGATGGCAGCAATTCAGTCACATCTTCAGGCTCTATTTCTAATCCTAGTTCTCTGGCTATTTCCACCACATTTGCAGTTACTTCCTCCACTCCAGGCTTGAACCCCTCAAGAACTGAACCCCTCAATCCATGCGGCTTGGAATCAACTTCTTCCAAACTCCTGTGTATGTTAACATTTTGACCTCTTCCCGTGAATCACAAATGTTCTTAATGGCGTCTAGAATGGTGAACCCTTTCCAGGTTTTCCATTGAATTTGTCCAAATCCATCACAATAATCACTACCTTTGGCAGCTATAGCCTTAGAAAATGCATTTCTTCAATAATAAGCCTTGAAAGTCAAAATTACTCCTCGATCCATGGGCTGCCGAATGGGTGTTGTGTTAGCAGGCATGACAACAACATTCATCTCATTGTGCATCGCCATCAGAGCTCTTGGGTGTCCAGGTGCACTGTCAGTGAGCAGTAATATTTTGAAAGGAACCTTTTGGTCTGAGTAGTAGGTCTAAACAGTGGGCCTAAAATATTCAGTAAACCATATTGTAAAAAGATGTGCTGTTATCCATGCTTTGTTGTTCCATTTATAGAGCACAGGCAGGGTAGCTTTAGCATAATTCTTAAGGGCCCTAGGATTTTCAAATGGGCATTGGCTTCAACTTTTAGTCACCAGCTGCATTAGCCCCTAACACGAGAGTCAGCCTGTCCTTTGAAGCTTTGAAGCTTGGTGTTGACTTCCACTCTCTAGCTATGAAAGGCCGAGATGTCATCTTCTTCCAATAGAAGGCTGTTTTATTTAAGTTGAAAATCTGTGGTTTAGTGTGGCCGCCTTCATTATTTATCTGAGTTAGATCTTCTGGGTAACTCGGTGAAGCTTCTACATCACCACTTGCTGCTTCGCCTTGTATACTACTTCGATTTTACAAAGTTGGCTTCTTTCCTTCAACCTGATGAACCAACCTCTGCTGGCTTCACACTTTTTTTCTGCAGCTTCCTCACCTCTCTCAGCCTTCATAAAACTGAGGAGACTTAGTGCCTTGCCCTGGATTAGGCTTTGGCTTAAGGGAATGTTGTGTTTGGTCTGATGTATCCAGACCACTCAAACTTTCCCCATATCAGTGATAAGGCTGTTTCGCTTTCTAATGATGCATGTGTTCACTGGAGCAGCGTTTTGATTTTCTTCAAGAACGTTTCCTTTGCACTCACAACTTGGCTAACTGTTTGGCATGAGAGGCTTAGCTTTCTCCTACCTTGGTTTTTGACATGCCTCCCTCACTAAGTTTAACCATTTCTAGCTTTTGATTTAAAGTGAGGGACATGCAACACTTCCTCTTACTTCAACACTTAGAGGCCGATGTATGTTTGCTAATTGGCCTGAGTTCAAATTGGTGTGTCTCAGGGAATAGGGAGGTCTGAGGAAAAGGAGAGAGAAAGGGGAAAAGGTCGGTTGGTGGAACAGTCTGAACACATACAACATTTACCGGTTACATTTGCCATCTACGTTGGGCACAGTTCCTCATGCCCCCAATTACAATAGTAACATCAGAAATCACTGATCACATATCACCATGGCAAATATAATGAAAAAGTTTGAAATATTGCAAGAATTAACAAAATGTGACACATAGAGATGAAGTGAGTAAATACTGTTGGAAAAATAGTGTGATACACTTGTTGAGGCAGGGTTGCCACAGACCTTCAATTTAAAAAAACAAAAAACAACAACAAAAAAACCCCACCACAATACTGATGAAGTGAAATAAAGGGAAGCACAATAAAATAAGGTCGGCCTGTATGATCTGACTATGTTCATCCTGTCAGCTAACATGATGCCAATGAGGAACATGTCAGGGACTGCTCCAAAGTTGGTCCATTGCTACTTAACCAGGTATAGACTTACCCCCAAATGAGGTTTCCTAATTCATGGTGAAATATCACTTTCATGAAAAATTTTTCAAAAGGAAACACTCTTGTATAATAATAATTAAAAAAAAACAGCTAAATGTTTTCTATAGGAATAGGATAACAATCTCTATTGGAAGATGCCTGCCAGTGGTAGATCTTGAACAATGCTCTTATAGAAATCCCAGCATCTATTTCTTTCTAATTTGGCATTTAAAAGAGCTAAGATTACAACCAAATTGAACAAAATGCAAAACTTATTTAAAAAAAAAAAAGGTGTCCAAAATCCCATAGTATTAATTTAATTCCAATGATGCACATACATCTAACGTTAAGCCCCTCTGATATTTTGCTTTTATCTGCAATAAATGTATTAGTAGATTTAACAAATTTCCTCATTTTTCCATTGAGCCTATCATATATCATAATGCAAAGTAATAAAGTCAAATAATATCAAGCCTAATGCAGAATATTTAAAATTTGTAACTTATATAATGAGAAACATCAGAAATAGTGTCACTAAGTATAGTAGTAATATTTTAATTGTAAGAAAATATATATAACATAAAATTTACCATTTTAACCATTTTTAAGTGTACAGATCAGTGGCATTAAGTACATTCACACTGTTGTACAACCTTCACCAACATCCAGGGCTAATATTTATACTCATGTAACAGAAAAACTCTGGTAAGAATTTTGGTAGTATCATGAAATTTGGCTCAATGCAAAATAATCTTATTTCTCTTATAAAGTAACTCACTCATATTAGGACTATGTATCCTACTATGGGACAGTTTAAGTACATTAATTGTCTTTATTACATTTGTGGAAAGAACATTGGTCTTACAATTAGAAAAGTTAGTACATAGATATAATTCTACCATGTAGAGGAGGTGCTTAATCTTGGGCATATTGAGAACAGATTAAGAAAAATGAGGGATCCAAATGTGTCTCATTACTAACCACTATCCAACTCAATCTCACATCTGCAGCTAAACCACACTGTCCTATTGCGTTCGAATGCACCCTCTTTTACTTAGCATTTACATTTAGACAAAAACTTAAGGCAAGCTAAGCAATTAAGCAAAAACCAAAACAAATATAAAAAAAAATTGTGTTTATTCTACTGTCATACTTATGCACCATGATTTATTTTGTGTTACTTAAATAAAACATGTTAGACAGGAAATAATTTATTTATACTAAATCCTACAGTGCTAAATTGTATTGTAGAAATGAATACCTTCACCTCATTTTAGAATATTTGTCTTTAAATCAAGCAAATGTGTAACCCCTAGGAATCATCCAGAGAACAAGCTAATTTAACTATAAATTGGTTCAACTTTGATTGAAAATATTAATCAAACTCTCCAAATACTATAAAATTAAGATGCAATTAGATGCCTGGTTTAGCATGTGAATGCTGTTGAATATATTTATTTCAGTGTTTTGTGAAGGATGATAATGACATAACTTTAAGCTTCTATGAAATTAATTGAAGATAATAAATAAAGGAATGATGTTATTTTTCTTTATAACTCCTGTTTATTAATCAAGCTTCATTCCTTTTATCACTAGAATCTGTCACTTTCCTAAGGCTTTCAAAATAACTTAATAAATAAATTTATATTCCATATTTACTGTATAAATATCCTATCACTTACTTATATATTCAAATTAGATTCTCCTCTACATTTATAAATATTTAGTGTTAATTGTAACAGGTAATTTTTTATTATGAAAAAAATACATATTCCCTCAACTGTAGGCATATTTACTGAATGTCTTTTATTTATTACAAAGCCATGGGTTAATTTCCAGGCTTAATAGTGCATAACAATAGTGGTGTTAGAATTCTGAATATGAAATCTTTTAAATATATATTCTTTATGCAGAAATTTGTTATAAGAAGAATATTAAAATGTTCCTTCCTAAAATTAACAATTTGTATTGTACACTATGATCTCTGAATTTTACAATAAGCAAGTAGATCAGTTTATTGTACTTCCTTATATCTTATAATTAGCAATTATATTTATTGACAATATATTATCTATATGCACTTTAATAATTTTACTGTATAAGTTCCTTAATTTCTTCCTCACAAATTCCTTTGGAGGTAGACATTTATGACCATCTCCATTTTACAGATGAGGAAATTTAGACACAGAGAACTTAAGTAATTGAGCTTAAATCCCAAAGAGAATGAACACTGCAGATTAAATTTAGATCTAACCTGACTGATAAACCTATGAATGTGGTAAACTGGTGTGAATAGATGAGAAATATCTGTCCTCAATGAGTCTGTGATCTTGTTGAAGAGCTAAAGAATACACAAGAACAGCAAAATAAACATAGATATATTATATAGCAGTCAACTCATGTTCTGAAAGCATTAATATTATTGGCTCTGCTAGTTGAAGAGGCCATGGAAAAGCTGGAAATCAGCCCATCCTTGATAACTGTCTATGATTTGGACAGAAGATAGCATAATCAAAGTATTTAAAGTTGGAGGAAAGTAGCTAAAATTATGCATTAAAAAAAACCCAAATGAGCATTCATTCATTAGATGGTGAAGACACAAACCTCATGAGAAGGGCCTTTATTCATCGAGCACTGGAAGGACAAGGACTTAAATCTCCATAGATTTTCCAAGTTGATTGGTTCCATTTAAAAAATGTTGATATAGGATTCAGTTAAGATGGCAGAGTAGAAGGATGTGTGCTCAATCCCTCTTGTGAGAGCACTGGAATCACAACTAACTGCTGAACAACCATTGAAAGGAAAACACTGGAGCTCACGAAAAAAGTACCCCACATCGAAAGACAAAGGACAAGCTGCAGTGAGACAGTAGGAAGGGCCCAATCACAATAAAATCAAATCCCATAACCACTGGGTGGGTGACTCACAAACTGGAGTTTGTGACTTATAACTTATAACACAGAAGTCTACCCACTGGAGTGAAGGTTCTGAGCCCCACGTCAGGCTTCCAAAGCTGAGGGTCTGGCAATGGGAGGAGGAATTCCTAGAGAATCAGACTTTGAAGGCTAGTGGGATTGACTGCAGGTCTTTGACAGGTCTGGAGGAAACAGAGACTCCATTCTTGAAGTGCACACACAAAGTAGTGTGCACATCAAGACCCAGGGGGAAAGAGCAGTGACCTCATAGGAGACTGAGGCAGACCTACCTGCTGGTGTTCAAGGGTCTGCTGTGGAGGCAGGGGGCAACTGTGGCTCACCACGGGGACAAGGACACTGGCAGCAGAAGTTCTGGGAAGTACTCCTTGGCGTGAGCCCTCCCAGAGTCCACCATTAGCCCCACCAAAGGGCCTGTAGGCTCCAGTGCTGGGTCGCCTCAAGCGAAACAACCAACAGGGCACCCAGCCCCACCCATTAGCAGGCAACTGGATTAAAGTTTTCCTGAGCTCTGCCCACAGAGCAACACCCAACTCTACCCATCACCAGTCCCTCCCATCAGGAAGCTTTCACAAGCCTCTTAGATGGCCTCATCCACCAGAGGGCAGACAGCAGAAGCAAGAAGAACTACAATCCTGTGGCCTGTGGAATGAAAACCACATTCACAGAAAGATAGACAAGATGAAAAAGCAGAGGGATATGTATCAGATGAAGGAACAAGATAAAACCCCAGAAAAACAAGTAAATGAAATGGCAACCTTCCGGAAAAAGAATTCAGAATAATTATAGTGAAGATGATCCAGGACCTCAGAAAAAGAATGGAGGTAAAGATCGAGAAGATTCAGGAAATGTTTAACAAACACCTAGAAGAATTAAAGAACAAACACCTAGAAGAATTAAAGAGCAAACAAACAGACATGAACAATACACTAACTGAAATGAAAAATACACTAGAAGGAATCAATAGCAGAATAACTGAGGCAGAAGAATGGATAAGGGACCTGGAAGACAGAATGGTGGAATTCACTGCCGTGGACCAGAATAAAGAAAAAAAGAATGAAAAGAAATGAAGACAGACTAAGAGACCTCTGGGACAACATTGAACACACCAGCATTCGCATAATAGGAGTCTCAGAAGGAGAAGAGAGAGAGAAAGGCCCCGAGAAGATATTTGAAGAGATTATAGTCAAAAACTATAAAATGGGAAAGGAAATAGCCACCCAAGTCCAGGAAGTGCTGAAAGTCTCAGGCAGAATAAACCCAAGGAGAAACACACCAGGAGACATAGTAATCAAACTGACAAAAATTAAAGACAGGGGCTTCCCTGGTGGTGCAGTGGTTGAGAGTCTGCCTGTCGACACAGGGGACATGGGTTCATGCCCCGGTCTGGGAGGATCCCACATGCTGTGGAGCGGCTGGGTCTGTGAGCCATGGCCACTGAGCCTGCACGTCCAGAGCACAGTGAGAGTCCCGCATACCGCAAAATAAATAAATAAATAAATAAAAATTAAAGACAAAGGAAAATTATTAAAAGCAACAAGAGAAAAATGACAAATAACATACAAGGGAACTCTCATAAGGTTAACAGCTGATTTTCTCAGCAGAAACTCTACAAGCAAGAAGGGAGTGGCATGATATATTTAAAGTGATGAAAGGGAAGAGCCTACAACCAAGATTATTCTACCGGCAAAGATCTCATTCAGATTTCACAGAGAAGTCAAAAGCTTTACAGCCAAGCAAAAGCTAAAAGAATTCAGCACCAACAAACCTGCTCCTCAACAAATGCTAAAGGAACTTCTCTAAGTGGGAAACACAAGAGAAGAAAAGGACCTACAAAAGCAAACCCGTAACAATTAAGAAAATGGTAATAGGAACATACATATCGATAGTTACCTTAAATGTGAATGGATTAAGTGCTTCAACCAAAAGACACAGGCTCACTGAATGAATACAAAAACAAGACCCATATATATGCTCTCTTCAAGAGACCCACTTCAGACCTAGGGACACATACAGACTGAGAGTGAGGGGATGGAAAAAGATATTCCATGCAAATGGAAATCCAAAGAAAGCTGGAGTAGCATTACTTATATCAGATAAAATAGAGTTTAAAATAAAGAATGCTACAAGAGACAAAGAAGGACGCTACATAATGATCAAGGGATCAATCCAAGAAGAAGATATAACAATTATAAATATATATGCACCCAACATAGGAGCAGCCCAATACATAAGGCAACTGCTAACAGCTGTAAAAGAGGAAATCAACAGTAACACAATAATAGTGGGTCAATTTAACACCTCACTTACACCAATGTACAGATCATCCAGACAAAAATTTAATTAGGAAACACAAGCTTTAACTGACACAATAGACCAGATAGATTTAATTGATATTTATAGGACATTCCATCCGAAAACAGCAGGTTACACTTTCTTCTCAAGTGCACATGGAACATTCTCTAGGAAAGATCACATCTTGGGTCATAAATCAAGCCTTGGTAAATTTAAGAAAATTGAAATCATATCAAGCATCTTTTCTGACCACAGCAGTATAAGATTAGCAATAAATGACAAGGGGAAAAAACGTGAAAAACACAAACACGTGGAGGCTAAACAATACGTTAGTAAGCAATCAAGAGATCACTGAAGAAATCAAAGAGGCTTTCAAAAAATGCCTATAGGCTGGACTTCCGGGAAGATGGCGGAAGAGTAAGACGCGAAGATCACCTTCCTCCCCACAGATACACCAGAAATACATCTACGCGTGGAACAACTCCTACGGAGCACCTACTGAACGCTGGCAGAAGACCTCAGACCTCCCAAAAGGCAAGGAACCCCCCACGTACCTGGTTAGGGCAAAAGAAAAAACTAAACAGAGACAAAAGGATAGGGTCGGGTCCTGCACCAGCGGGAGAGAGCTGTGAAGGAGGAAAAGTGTCCACACACTAGGAAGCCCCTTCGCGGGTAGAGACTTCGGGAGGCGGAGTGGGGGAGCTTGGGAGCCGCGGAGGAGAGCACAGCAACAGGGGTGCGGAGGGCAAAGCGGACAGATTCCAGCGCAGAGGATCGGGCCGACCGGAACTCACCAGCCGAGAGGCTTGTCTGCTCGCCCGCCAGGGTGGGCGGGACTGGGAGCTGAGGCTCCGGCTTTTGTCGGAGCGCCGGGAGAGGACTGAGGTTGGTGGCGTGAACACAGCCTGCAGGGCGTTAGTGCACCGCGGCTAGCCGGGAGAGAGTCCGGGGAAAAGTCTGGACCTGCCAAAGAGGCAAGAGACTTTTACGTCCCTCTTTGTTTCCTGGTGCACGAGGAGAGGGGATTAAGAACGCTGCTTGAGAGGGCTCCAGGGACGGGCGCGAGCCGCGGCTAAAAGTGCGGAGCCCAGAGACAGACATGAGACGCTAAGGCCGCTGCTGCCGCCACCAGGAGGCCTGTGTGCGAACACAGGTCACTAGCCACACGCCCTTCCGGGGAGCCTGTGCAGCTCGCCACTGCCAGGGTCCCGGAATCCAGGGACAACTCCCCCGGGAGAACGCACGGCGCGCCTCAGGCTGCAACGTCACGCCGGCCTCTGCCGCTGCAGGCCCGCCCCGCACTCCGTGACCCTCCCTACCCCCCGGCCTGAGTGAGCCAGAGCCTCTGAATCAGCGGCTCCTTTAACCCCGTCCTGTCTGAGCAAAGAACAGACGCCCTCCGGCGATCTACACGCACAGGCGGGGCCAAATCCAAAGCTGAGCCCCTGGGAGCTGTGAGAACAAAGAAGAGAAAGGGAAATCTCTCCCAGCAGCCTCAGAAGCAGCGGATTAAAGCTCCACAATCAACTTGATATACCCTGCATCTGTGGAATACCTGAATAGTCAACGAATCATCCCAAATTAAGGAGCCCTGTGGATGAAAGGCTCTTGGTGCTGCAGCCAGGAGTCAGTGCTGGGCCTCTGAGGTGGGAGAGCCAACTTCAGGACACTCGTCCACAAGAGGCCTCCCAGCTGCACATAATATCAAACAGCAAAAATCTCCGAGAGATCTCCATCTCAACGCCAGCACCCAGCTTCACTCAACGACCAGCAAGCTACAGTGCTGGACATCCTATGCCAAACAACTAGCAAGACAGGAACACAACCCCACCCATTAGCAGAGAGGCTGCCCAAAATCATAATAAGTCTACAGACACCCCAAAACACACCACCAGACGTGGACCTGCCCACCAGAAAGACAAGATCCAGCCTCATCCACCAGAACACAGGCACTAGTACCCTCCACCAGGAAGCCGACACAACCCACTGAACCAACCTTAGCCACTGGGGACAGACACAAAAAACAACAGGAACTACGAACCTTCAGCCTGCAAAAAAGGAGACCCCAAACACAGTAAGATAAGCAAAATGAAAAGACAGAAAAACACACAGCAGATGAAGGAGCAAGATAAAAACCCACCAGACCTAACAAATGAAGAGGAAATAGGCAGTCTATCAGAAAAAGAATTCAGAATAATGATAGTCAGGTTGATCCGAAATCTTGGAGATAGAATGGACAATAGAATGGACAAAATGCAAGAATCAGTTAACAAGGACCTAGAAGAACTAAAGATGAAACAAGCAACAATGAACAACACAATAAATGAAATTAAAAGTACTCTAGATGGGATCAA